>NC_136910.1:5280738-5290738 GCF_949606895.1 Notothenia rossii
TACATGTCACTTTTTAGAAGCTTTTATCCAAAGTGACTTACATACGCAATACTGTGGACAATCCCCACAGGAGCAATTTGGGGTGAAGTGTCTCAGAGACACAACGACATGCTGACTGCAGTGGGGTTTGGGCCGTGGGAAGTAGGGGTGCTGAGGGTGCTGCAGCACCCCCTGGTGAAGGACAGGGGATCTGCATTTCCACAATATATAATACCAAAAAAAACGAATTTTCAGCCTTGATGTAACAACATTCATAATTAAGTAAAGATAACACCCTTTTTTCAACTCGGTTACATTTTCCATTTGCCCTGTATGATGGGCGCTGTAGGGATGAAAGTGAGGGATGTTGGCTTAGCAGGCGCCCGCAACTCACAGCCAAAGTGAGAGAGATAGAGAGAGGGGATACCGCGGGGATACGTTATCTCAGTGAGTCTCAAACGTTTTGATCACAATTTATGTAAACAAATATTTCCAAGGCACACCTTTATAATTATTAGGATAAATAAAAACAGGTTTGAAATCATTCCAATGTATACTATAGGACAGTAAACCAAAAATATCGTTTAAAACTGGAGATTTAAAAATATGCATAAATAAATAAATGTTAACTGGTAAAATAAGATATGAATGAACAACACAAATAAAATCAGTTACATTTATTTTTTATTGGCTATGGTAGGTTATTGGAAATGTTCACATACTTATTTGATTAATAAAATGCAAACCGATCTGTTGTACCCTCTAGATCAGTCGAGTAATTGGGCGCTCAAAGTGCACCAGATTGAAGCATTTGACTTTAAAATGTTAAAAAAATCTTCCCGAGAGGGCCCCCCGGACCCCCCTAGAGGATGTGAAGTCCACCCCTCCAATTAAAACATGTTATAATACTAAATAACTTTGAAGCCTTGTTATATAAGCTGTCCACCATGTCAATATGTTTCTCTTTTGGTAGTGTATTGGTCTTTTGCAGAAGTTTTTCATTGCCAGCTAAAATCTTGCCTTATAGGGCAGCACATTGGTCAGAACCAGCCCTGGTGTCATCCCCACAGCACCCCCCATTTGAAACATGTTCCCACGGCTATGGGTTTGAACCTGTGCTCCCCTGATCCAAACACCAACGCACAACCCACTGCGCCACACGCCTCCACGGTTGAAATCACATGCAGTGTTTTCAATTGGCTTCAAAGGTTTACAACAGCAACAGCACAGATCACACATGTAGTTTGTGCTTTAAATGTGTAAAACATTCATGGCATGAACAAAGACAGAGCTGACAAAAGCATAGTTGTATGAAAATCTCAGCTTTCAGGTAAAACGTGCCCATTCCTTGTTAATCATTTTCAAAATAAACTTCTTTCAGGGGTTAAGTGTCCAAATGTTAGCATGCAAGTAAAGTAATCTGGAGTTATCTAAATATATCTTAATCTGTTTGTGATCCTCTAATAAAATTGCACCACACACACACATGCACACACGCACACACACACTCACTCACTCAAACTTGACCCCTCTTATTTGTTTCCCCTCCTCTCCCCAAGGTTTAATCTATTGTGCTTTTTGTTGCTGCGTACGTGTTTAATGCGTCCATAAACAAACCCTCTGTGGACGGCATCTTATTCATCTCCAATAAGGAAATAGATTACATGGCTGTTTAAAAACCAATAAGCTTCTCCCCCCTCCCCCCAACAGCCAGTGGCCTGATGAGTGAAAGAGAATTTGTCACCGCCGCTGCCCTAATAGGAGTTTGTAGCATATCCATTAGACACACGCACGCACGCCCACAAACACACACACACACGCGCACGCACGCACGCACACACACACACACACACACACACACACACACACACACACACACACACACACACACACACACACACACACACACACACACACACACAGTAAACTTAAACTTTAGATTAGATATGACCAGAGTGCAGATTTACCAGATGAATCTCAGGTCATCTGATATCCACTGGTCGAGTCATGTTATAATCAGAGTCATCTGATCGAGTTGTAAAGGAAAGAGCATCATGTCTGTTCTATAATATAAACTACTTTGTTCTGCAGGGTTTGATTTGCAGGACTCTTTCTGAGCTTGATGAATGTGTGTTTACACAATAGCAAAATAGTTGAGGATGATGGAAATGTCAATAGTTTTTTGAACAAATTGAAATTGAACCTGATAAAAAGGGTAAGGGAATTTGTCCAGAGCGTGATCCTGAGCCAAAGGTTGATTGACAGTTATGTTCCTGATATACACACACCATGAATGTGTGTATATATATAAATACTTACTTTTACCACAAGAGGTCAGGGGTGTGTTTGTGGGATTTCATGTTTTATTATTACACTCAGTACTGTCAGAATTTGGCTTAAATAACAATTGTGATTTTTGCATTGTGTTTCTAAAATAAATGGTAACTGATTATCATGCTAAGAATACATTTCCTTGCATGTTATAATATTCACACTCATTGCAAATGTATTCAGTTATATTTGATACACGCTGGCTTTGATTGCAATGTATCAAAAGTTATCAAAGCAATTCAATATTCTTAAATGAAATCCTATCAGTTTATTGCAATACTTATTTAATTTCCATTAAATGAATAATTAGCTGCATCAATATTCGGACATACAGTTTTCTTGACTACAATATACAACTAAGGTTATTTTTTCAAATAAATATGCGGCTAAAATGTATGAATATTTCTCTAACCACCGGAGATACACAGACACATTGAGGATCAAATGTCTTGTTATAAATATTTTCAGCACTCGAGTTGAGGGGGGATGAGGGGGGATGAGGGGTGATGGCATCCCCTCTGAAATAAAAACGGTCAAAATCATCCCCCTTCTAAAACTGCCATTCCCCCTTTCCATCGCTTATGTCATTTTATCAATGAACGGGGCACTGGTATTACTGCTATTTCAACATTAATTTGGCGCATTTTGAGTAAAATACTGTGGGCAAGGGAGCACGCACACACGCAATGAAATGTTTACCAAGTCACTGACGCTATGCTAGAGGGCGCCAGAGCGCCGTGATGCGCCTGTTTGAGCGATGCCAGAAGCGCAGGTAACGGTCATCACAATGGCCAAGCGACCAGGAGGACAACGCGATCTGAGGGACTTCATATTTAAAAATACAAAAAATAACATTTCAGGTAAGTCAAGAGTCAGTAATCTTAGTCATTACTCATTACTTTACTCACCAAAGGTGGAATCTATGGACATAAGCAGCAATAACAACTTAGTTTGGAGTTTAGCTACGTTTTTCTCTCGTGTTAGCTAGCTGGTAAGACTCAAAACTGTTGATGTAATGATACCACCAGCACCAGAAGAGCTGAAAACCCTCCTTCAAGCAGTGAACACTCATCTCCACAGCTGAGTGTGAACGTGGGTTTAGTCAGATGAACATTTTAACTACAATTAGAAGCTCCCTAGAGGTAAAAAGTATGTCAGACTTGCTTTTCATCAAGTGTGTTGGCTCTCCACTGAACAAGTTCAGACCAGATGTATATGTCAATACTTGGCTTCAAAGCCATTGCTTAGCTATCCGAAAAGCAAGAGCCAGAAAAATTGAGACCAAAAAACATGATTATGAAAATCTTTGGAAACTTCTATGAGATGGGGGAGAGTGGAGTAGGCAGCCATTGACAACATTGGTCCTATTTTGTATTATCTGTATCATCTTTTAATATATTTTCATATTTTTTAAACAATTTCAATTTGCACTTAATGCCCCGTTAAAAAAAGTAACATTGGGAATGTTAACATAAAATATTTGTATTTGAACTGCAATAAAATGATGACGGATCAATATTTTTCAAATTTTTTTCCTCAATTTTTTCATGAAGTGTTTAATTTACATAATGATTTAATTAATTACGATAAAAATGTAACCCTTTAGATACCAATTTTGATCGTATACCAGTAACTGCTTTTTAGAAAAAATACACTATAATTCAATATTCTAAAAACTATTTTGACTTTATTATTAGTATAATCAGCTGATCCATCTTAGTAATAAATGAGGGACTGTTAACCTACAAGATTTGTACCATAGACTTCAATTATAACCACATTTTTTTATCCCCTCCCCCCCTTTAAATTAAAATGAAAAAAAGATTTTGCACTAATTGTCCTCTGCATTTGACCCTAAATGTTAGTGGTGCCATTGCAGCCCGGGCACCGACTCTAATTCTGAGGTGACTTGGTCAAGAGCAATGAAAGGAGTATCTGAACATCCATAAAATGCATGTTGTTTTAGGAGTATAATACTTATCTTTATGCTGGTTGGTCTCCCACCCTCTACGGGTTATCACCACAAATTATGTCCCCATATGATAAAATCCACCATCCCCCCGATTTTTTTTTACAACTTGAGTACTGAATATTATGCATTTAAAAGGTTATTTTGTAGTTTCACAACACTTTTACCAACAAACTACAACTCCCATCATGCATTTCCGGTCATATGACGGTTGTATGTTGTGTCATGTGACCTTCACTCGGCTCTGTCAGCGCGTTTCCCTTTTTTCGCAGTGCCACAGGCTGCTAACTAAAAACAGCTAGTTTCTCTTTTAAAAAACACCTCCTTTTTTTGACAGGTTGTTTAATGGCTTATAAACTAAACTCCGGCTTTTGCTTTTTACATTTTGTCTGCTTCCCGGGCTTTGTACAACTCTTTCATGTCAGCTTGTGGTAGACTCCCAGCAGGCCTCTCTGTTCACCGGGGGATCATCAGTCCTCACGCCGCCCTAGTGTGCTTGCCGCTCGGCCACAGAGGCGGCATGGGCCCGCTGTATCGCTAGCCTCTGGATAAAAGCTGTCAAATTGTGGAGGAAGTGTTTTAGCTTGGATGCTACTGCTACCGGTGACTGGCTGTCACAATGAACGGTGAGTTGGGTTGTGTCATTGTCTTTTGTTTTGCAGCATATCATGCAAGAGATTCAATAACTTTAGGATGTTAGATTAAAAGGTTTTACAGTATGTATATGCACAGTAGCTACAGTGTAGTTATGGCAACGAAAAGGTAAAGTCCCAGGCTCCTCCAACAATGCAACATCAACAAATACGAGACATAAAACAATACTAATAGTGCCAGAAGAAACACAATAAAGTAGTGCCAGCTTACGTTGCAAGACTAATGTGCAAATAATGCAGGAGAAGTTAACTATATATACATGTCAAATAAAATACAATAAGGTAAATGTTACACAGAATGTTGCTGGAGTTTATATTCATGTAAATTAGAAAAAGATAGACGTTAAAATGTAAAATTAAAGACTGTACAGTGGGATGAATACATTTGGGAGTTGTAGTATTTAGTAACTTCAAGATTCAAAGGCTTTATTGTCTAATGTACAGCCTTTTTTTGGACAATAAAAGTCTAAAGGCTCCTCCATCAATGCAACATGGAGAAATAAAACAATAGCAAAAGTGCAAGATGAAACTTAACTTGAAATAAAATATTGAAAGAGAAAGTTGCAAGTGACACAGTGTGCAAGCAGAAATAAGTAAACATGGAAAAAAGCATAATATACAATATTGTTCGTACTTCCTGTGTTCAGACAGTAAGTTTGGGATGTATGGAGTTACTGCCACAATGTAAATAAACCACAAATGGCTTCTCTGGGTTGTTAAACCGTAATGAATCAATGCATGAAAGAGAAAATGAGAGCCATTCAGCACTTCTCAGGTCGTTTTATCTGACTGTTATTCCAATGCATGACTAACTGGACCACTATAGAACCACGCCCTCGAAAACGTTACTTTGAAAGTGCTAAGTTAACATGAGAAGCAGATGTATTGGCACCAGCAGTAGCCTGGATGTTATAGAAGTCGGTGTTAGAATGATAATACAATGACTTCATTTGTAATGCTCCTTTCATACCGGATATGCGGCAGAACGGGCTTTACAAGAACAAAAATAGCCATGAATTGAAAATGAAAAAGGGATAGAATTCCATAATCTATTTAACCTAAGATGTGACATAAAACATATTGAAAAAAATGAACTAGAATCCATGAAACGCATGACATAAAATGAACGTCGCTTATACGTGGTCGGGCAGTTCCAGCAGAGAGCCCCAAACGTTCCTTTCCCTGGCCACATCAACCAGCTCTGACTGGGGGGTCCCAAGGCGCTCCCAGGCCAGAGAAGAGATATAATCCCTCCACCTGGTTCTAGGTCCACCCCCTCGGTCTCCTCCCATCCTCACTAGGTGCCCGAACCACCTCAACTGGTTCCTTTGGACGCGGAGGAGGAGCGGTTCAACTCCGAGTCCCTCCCGGATGACTGAACTTCTCCTGAGGGAGACACCAGCCACCCTGCGGAGAAAACCCATCTCGGCCACTTGTATCCGCGATCTCGTTCTTTCGGTCATGACCCATCCTTCATGACAGAAAATGGCGCGGTAGACAGAGAGCTTTGCCTTCTGGCTCAGCTCCCTTTTCGTCCCAACGGTGCGGTAAAGCGACTGGAGTACCGCTCCCGCTGCTCCGATTCTCCGGCCCATCTCACGCTCCATTGTTCCCTCACTCGAGAACAAGACCCCGAGATACTTGAACTCCTTCACTTGGGACTCATTCCCTACTTGGAGTGGACAGTCCATCGGTTTCCTGCTGAGAACCATGAAAAATAAAACCCACTAAATATTAAATTAAAGATCACAACATAAAAATATTGACCCGTTTATGCAGAATACACATCACATATACACAGACAGTACATATATTATATCGTTAGTCACAGGGAAAAGTGACCATAATAAGAATAAATCAGTTCTGTTTTCAATGAACTCTGTGAAACACAAACTCACCATTGCCTATCATCCACAGACCAACATGACTGAGAGGGTAAATCGCACTTTCAAAAGTATGATAGCCTCTTATGTGGATGACAATCACGGGAAATGGGATCAATACCTTCCAGAATTCAGGTTTGCCATAAACTCAGCTGTTCAAGAGACCACAGGTGTCCCCCCTGCAGAACTGCACATTGGCAGAAAGCTGAATAGTCCAGTGGACACAATTCCGAAAGGGAAGATCTTTTCCCCTGAAACCCCTCCTGCTGCTTATGAGGTTGTCCAGCATCTGCTACAACTCAAAGCAGATGTGGAGGAAAGTATACAAAAAGCCAAGCACAGGCAACTAAGGAACTACAAGAAAAATCGTCGTACTGTTGGATTTAAACCCAAGCAAAGAACTGAAATAGTTAATTAGATATTAAGATATTATTCCGTAGAGTTATTGGTTTTCAGAAACATTTTATTTATTTTAATCTAAATACATAAGAGCACAGTTTTTCCTAGTAAACTCACTATTCTATGTTGCAGACATACTTAAAGTTACTGTTATATTGATTTTGGTTTATGTCTGAGGGTTTTCATGCTGTAGAAATTCATAAATACGTTTCCTCCATTGATTTCTATGACTTCCTCTAGCATCCCCTCTCCCTCTCCCACACGCATTATTAATACAGCAACAAGCAATGACTGGCTAATTGATTTCTCTGAATCCACCATCAAACTGATATCTAATGACTTCCTGTTTGTCTCTGCAGGTCCTCAGCAGAGTGACTCTAAGAGGCAGCACCTCCTGGAGAGGCTGCTGGACGCTGTCAAACAGGTGAGGCACATCTCACCTGTAGAGGAACAGGCTTTATTCTGACCTCTGATGGGGTCAACAAATCACCTCACCTTAAAGGGGATAGGAAGGATGATTTGAAGTGGGCTTGTATGAGATACTTATCCATAGAAAGTGTTCTTACTCAGTAGATAAGCACACACCTTAATCTCAGCATAAATCAAAGAAATGTACTGCTTAAAAACTCCAAAAAGATCAGTATAAATGTAAACTTTATTTGGGATATTTGTATTGCTTTACATTGCTGTCACACTGTTACATTTATTTTTATTTATTTGGCTAATTTAGAGTGTACATATAGTTTAAAATAAGATCAATAGTTTTAACAGCAACAGGGTTAGGGTGAGAAACAGGGCCGCACAGATTAATACAATTAAAGATACAAATAAAAATAACTATAAAATAAGAAATGAACTCAAATGAAACGAGACATAGAAACACGTGAAAGAAACGAAAAAACTTTTGACATAGATAATAATCGTATTAAGGGGAATCATAAAAAAAGAAAACATTACGGCTCGTCTACACTACAGGCATCAAAACATCTTGAAGCTGGGCGTGTCTGAAGCTTGGCGATTTTTTGCGAGCAACGCCACCAACAACCAATCACATGAATCTCCCGCCCCCGACATACAAAGCAATAGCAATGTTAAAACTAAGTAAACTGGATATAAACTCTCCAAACAGGCGAAAACCTACCAGTTTCACCCACTGTCTCTGCCACCTCCCTCCATGCCTGGTTCCTCCGGTTTGTATCCCGGTAAATAGTTCCGGTCGTAAAGAACCGGGTGATTTGCTACCGTAATATCTCGTTTGGAATATGAGGAAATGAACTGCGGTCTGGCTCTCCCAGCTTGCACGCGGTTTGATTGGCTGCGCTTGCACTGGCGGGATTTGCATAAACGGGATTTGATTGGCTGATGCCGATAGATGCTCGTGATGCTTGCAAAGCCATGCTTCCCACAATGCAGTTCGGCGAAGATTAAAAATCTTCTACGTCACCCCACTCAAGTGAATGGGCGAAGCGTTGAAAGCATTTTTTGATGCCTGTAGTGTAGACGGGCCTAGTGTGCAGCAGTTTAAAACTTTCTAGAGCCACTTCCAACCGAAGTTTGATTTCAGCGCACAAATAATTCAGAACGATGAATCCATTTATTTTCCATTTGACCACACACCCCTCCCTCTCAGTGTGTGTGTGGTGGATCTGGTTTAGCTTCCCGCGTCTAAAACCAACCCCTTCCCCAAAAACAGACATAATATAGCAAATGGGAGACAACAAATATATTCAGAGTGAGTAGATAAATATTCAACACATAATATTTGTAGACCAAGTATACTAATAAAACAAGATGTGTTAAACAATTAAAAGAGAAACAAAACTTATATAACAAACTCAGTTAATGGCTCCTACAATTAGCATATTTCAAGTTAATCACTGGGACGAGATCAACTGTCTAACCCTCATTTGTGTTATTAGAATAGTGTGTCAAGACTCAGGTAAACTGATCAACTATTAGAAGTAAATATTCTGCATTATGTGTGAATATGGTACATGGTAAAAAAGTAGAATTTTAAAGTTGTTTTAAAGAGCCAATCAGTAAGGAAACCTGATTTCCTTCAAATGCATTTTCTGAAACCTGATTGTAAAAAGAAAGTGGGTTCTGCAGTGACATTATCAAGGCTAGCCTGGACTATTATATAACCCATGGACGACTTAACAGGAAATGAAAACCAGATCAATGCTGCACATCCAGATGAAAACAGGTTTGAAGGAAGAGAGACGTTAGCTTCCGTATAGAGGTCGAAGCAGGTCACTCCTGCTGCTGGGTCACATGTTTAAAGTACTGTTCATCTGCAAGAGAACATGCAATTCAGAGCCTTTGAAATGTGAGAAATGTGCTCACTGTGTGCCCGAGTCGAGGCGAACAGTGGAGAAGTATTTCATAATCATTCCCTTCATATCTTTGCAGTGCCAAATCAGATTTGGAGGAAGGAAGGAGATCGCCACGGACTCAGACAGCAGGTACGAGAAGCTGTAGGAGTACTCTGTAAATATTAACAAGTATAAGAATCATCTAAATCAAATCAAAATCTATCCAAAGTTCAAAAAGTAAAAGTGCTCATTATGCAGAATGAGTCTCATAACACAAATGAACCCTGATACGTGTCTCTTAGTCCTAACATTTGTGGGTATTGAGGCTTGAAAGTCCTTGAAAAGTTATAGAATTGTTCAGAAAGGTGTACTAACCCTGAAGGACCATTTTTGGTTGATTGATAAAGAGTCTCTGTAGCAATACACATTTTTTATAACGCAGATCAAATTTATATTCAGAAAACACGACTC
>NC_136910.1:5295738-5297371 GCF_949606895.1 Notothenia rossii
GCTAATCATATGCAAACACGAAGCACAACACCCATTCCTTTTAATTACCACACCTCACACACTTAAAATTGAAACAGGCACACTTTTCTGGGGTGACATCAGGTCAGGATGGAGATCTGTGAAAAGAAAAAGTGTAAATACAGCAAGTTGTTCAGGGTTTATCCGGGAGTGTAATCTGATTGCAAAAGTAAACAATGACAAAAATGTATTATAACCAGAGGTGGGAAGCAGTGGAGTACAAATACTTCGTTACTTTACTTAAGTACATGTTTCTGGTATCAGTACTTTACTCCACCACTTATTTTTCTGACGACTTGTTACTTTGACTTCTTACATTTTGAACACAAATACCTGTACTTTCTACTTCTCTCATTTTGAACACAAATACCTGTACTTTCTACTTCTTACATGTTGAACTCAAATACCTGTACTTTCTACTTCTTACATGTTGAACCCAAATACCTGTACTTTCTACTTCTCACATGTTGAACTCAAATACCTGTACTTTCTACTTCTTACATGTTGAACCCAAATACCTGTACTTTCTACTTCTCACATGTTGAACTCAAATACCTGTACTTTCTACTTCTTACATGTTGAACTCAAATACCTGTACTTTCTACTTCTTACATGTTGAACACAAATACCTGTACTTTCTACTTCTTACATGTTGAACTCAAATACCTGTACTTTCTACTTCTTACATGTTGAACTCAAATACCTGTACTTTCTACTTCTCTCATTTTCCAAACAGGCTGGTTCCTTTAGTCTGAATGTGTGTTTGGTGGCGTGATCATTATTATTTAGAGTCATTGCGTGCCTATTGATTTGAACACGATCCGTGTATCCATCATTTCCTGGTCTTTTCTAAAGAAGAGGGACCAATGAAAACGTTGTCATGTTGCCGTTGGTCACCATGGAAACATTCATTAGCTAACAATGACATTATTGTTCTATTAATATAAAGGGAGGTCAGGTACTCTTTAAAACAGCTGCTCGTTATGGGTACTTTTTACTGAAGTACATTTCAAAGCCTTTTTACTTTTACTTGAGTAAAGAAGTTTAGTCAGTACTTCTACTTTCACCAGAGTATTTTTAAACACGAGTATCTGTACTTCTACTTGAGGAAAGGATGTGTGTACTTTTACTATCTCTGATTATAACCAATGTTATGTTTTCTTCCTCTTCCTCTTCCTCCTCCTCATCCCCTCCCCAGAGTTGACCTTCTGGTTCTATGTGAAGGAGCACCTGAACCGCCACGAGCTGCAGCGGTTCCTCTCTCTGCGTCAGATCAGCTGTGAGCTGGGCCGCGGCCGGGCCTGGCTGCGCTGCGCTCTGAACGAACACTCGCTGGAGAGATACCTGCACACACTGCTGTCTGAGCGGCCGCGCCTGGGGTCAGTGTGTGTGTGTGTGTGTGTGTGTGTGTGTGTGTGTGTGTGTGTGTGTGTGTGTGTGTGTGTGTGTGTGTGTGTGTGTGTGTGTGTGTGTGTGTGTGTGTGTGTGTGTGTGTGTGTGTGTGTGTGTGTGTGTGTGTGTGTGTGTGTGTGTGTGTGTGTGTGTGTGTGTGTGTGTGTGTGTGTGTGTGTGTGTGTGTGTGTGTGTGTGTGTGTGTGTGTGTGTGTGTGTGTGT
>NC_136910.1:5297571-5470071 GCF_949606895.1 Notothenia rossii
ATCAATTTAGCGAAAATTAAGGCTTTTAAAAAGTATTAAAAAGTATTAAATGGCATTTTCCAAGGTATTAAGAAGTCCCACAGCAACGACAACATGAAACACCCTTTAATTTACTGAAACGACATGTCGGGAAACCCCACAAGGCGGCCCCATGCATAGCGCGCCGTAAAATGCTGCTTATTATTTTAAGTTTCGTTGCCTTGCTCCGCTCTGTGTGTGTGGGGGGGGGGGGGGAATAAACGACTACGGTAACGGGTCCCAAGGTGGGAAGACCGGCATACGCAACGCTCTGGGGGTCCAACGGCTCCGTGTGTGCCCTATATGATCATTTTCTGATAACGATGAAAGAGCCCGCCTCCCTCTCCCCACGTCTCCTGCTGCTGCTGGGCTGTCAGAAGAGGGGGAGGAAAAGAGAGGCAGTCACCGTTTATTAAATATTATTATATTATTATACAGAGAACAGAGTCGTTATCAATTTGTTTTAAAGCTCAATAAATAACAAAGAAGACCTCTGACCGGCACTTTCCTAATTTTGTACGGAAGATTTAAACTTTAACGGACATGTTGACCGGCGGAACATTTTTTTTACGGAAACTGCCGCACGGTCCCCTCGTTCCTTGGAAAAGGCGGAGAGGTGGGTGTTTTTCATCTGCTGGTGGACTACCTGAGAGATACAGCAGGAGAACACGCCGTTCACCGAGGAGAATAAACAGAAGGGCAACCATGGCAACCATGCTCCGGGTTCTTCTTTGCTGCTTTTGGTGTATTTCGGGCGGCAGCAGCGCCACTTACAGGCATGACATATGTACTACATCGTTTCCAGCATTTGCAGCGGTCTAGTGTGAATCGATGAATCGAATGCGTGTGAAAGGAAGCCTTTTTTGCGCTTGCGTATGCGTTTTACCGTGTGGGGCCGGGGTCTAAGCCAAACTATATACGATCACAGAGATCTGCTATTTTAAAGTAAAGTCAACACATATCGACCCTAAATATAGTCTATATTAAGAACGAAAAAAATCATAACATATATATCCTTTTTTGTAAACATATGACAAATGTGTGAGGGTGATGACGTCAGAGCATCGTCTTATGTGCCAGGGCTTAGCCCCGGACAGCCCCAGCCCAATTTAACCCCTGGGTATTTGTGAGGGAGCTCCTATATGGCATTACCCCACTGAAGCTCACCAAAGTTTAACATATTTCATAGTTCAAAGTTTTGTCAATTGTTTTGTTTATTGGTCAAATACTGGTTTCTAATGTTTTCTGACGAGTTTTACTGGAATGAAAGAGCACAGAGTACAGAAGCAACAAAGCAGCATACTGCATTAAACCTGACCTTGAGGTTGAAGTTCATGTGGAGAGAAGGCTTCAGTAGTCTGTCTGCACTCTGTTTAGTTTTGCTATCTTACAATCAATATAGTAAATGTGAGGTAAAGTGTGTTGCCAATGTAACCGGTTAGAACTCAAAGTTGCGATGAGGTCTTAAAATGTATTGAGAGGGTCTTAAAAAAGGTCTTAAAAGGTATTAAATTTGACTTCAGGATTCCTGCATATACCCTGGTACCTAAAGAAAGCTCAACCACTTTAAATGGACTTTTCAATTAAATTGAAGACTTGTTGGACTGTTTGATGTTGCCGTGTTTCCCGTAAGCGTGAATTAATTTGTTGCTATTAATCATTGTCAACAGACCTGGAGCTCTGCAGTCATAAAACCATTCAATACATCTAATAAATATATAATCCCCAGTTTGATCCTGAAATATAATTCCAGCTTGCAGCACGAAAACATAAGAAGTGTGTGGAATAAAATATTGAATACAAATGTTTTTCAAAGGCATGAAAGTAGTACTGACACCTCACGGTTCTTCAGTATGCTCGGAGGATGAGGGTCTGTGTAGAAAGATGCTGCTTATTCAAGTCACTACTTTGGTATTTGTCAAATACCTGTGCAGAGGATAAGGAGATAGTCTAGTTGCCAGCTTAGTGAACCAAGAAATGTTGAGTAGACCAATGTTTTTTATGATATAAATGTACAGTACGGGTCCACAGCACATAGAAACTGCCGGATGCTAACTTGCACATATTGGGCAATTTGCACAATTAGCATAAGTTGCGTTAGTGTGTAATATCGCCATTCAAACTCCGATTTGGGTAATTAAGGAGTGGTTTTGGGGGATCTTGCGGATTCTGAGTCCATTTCGGACATTTCGGCTGTGGCTCAGTGGGTTAGTGCGCTGATCATCGAATCAGAGGATAGCAAGTTCGAGTCCCACTGCAGTCAGCATGTCGTTGTGTCCCTGAGACCCTTCACCCCAAATTGCTCCTGTGGGGATTGCCCACAGTATTGAATGTATGTCAGTCGCTTTGGATAAAAGCGTCTAACAAATAATGTAATTTACAGGGTATACATTTTCAGTTTCAATCCGACAGCGGCCATATTTGTACTCTCTGGGGGTGGATTTTGACTCCCATGGGCAGTGTTGCGACCACTGGATTTACAGAGGACAACATTTAAACGATTGCCTCGACTGTGGCCAATTCGTTTTTCAAATAAATAGATAGCCTGTCCAATCCAAATGGTCCCCTATGTACAATGCAATATAGCTTTATTCATAGAGCACTTTAAACCTCCAGACCAAAGTGCTGTACAGTCAACTAAACAAAACAAAAAATAAAACTCACACAGCTCAGCTCACACACACCATAAAACAAGTACAAGTAAAAACGATAGACAATTTAAAAGCAATAAAAGTAACGCTCTAAAATAGGTTAATACGCTAAGGAGAAGAGGTGGGTTTTAAGAAATCTTCAATTCGACCCAAAAAGAAAATCGAAATCAGTCCACAGGGAGGACAGATATGGAAATGTTCTGGTTAGAACTGCCATTATTGATGAAATGACAGAAATTACTCTGCATCCCCAAAAACCTCCAAAACCTCTCTCAATCGGCCAAGCCATTTTTTAACTATCGGCTATACAGTAATGGTCATTCATGCTAATTAGCGCACCTTATGCTAATTGTGCTAACTGCCCGACATAAGCAAGTTAGCATCTGGCAGTGTCTACGTGCTGGGGACTTGTACTAAACATTAAACTTTGGTGTACTCAACATTTCTGGGTTCACAACAGGACTCTCTGAGCTGGCAACTACACTAAGAGCTCTTCTTCTCATTTATTTGTCCTCCTTTGGGACAGGAGAGGCTTTACCTGTCTTTGCAACCAGCTGTACACCTTTACACCAGAATACTGATGAAGAGGTGATATGGGTTTTCAACAGAGAAGCTTATTCTGCAGCTGTGGAGATGAGTCTTTAACATCTAGTTTATCTTGTGCTTATGTCAAGCGTGTTTAGATTTAAATCTGCAGGCTCAAGAATAAATGAAATACGGGCGTTAATGCACCCTCCATGTTTTGAATACCAGCGCGCAGTAGATTTATCGGATAGAAATGATGCTCTTCAGAGAGAAGTAAACATTATATATTTGTCAAATCTTTACAAAATGAACAGCCAAGTTTCTTTGGTTTTGCACGGCCGACATGATTCATCTGAGCCGCTGTAATCGTGCCTCTGATTCTGCTGTGAATGTGATTCAGATAAATATAATTTGTTGCTTTGGCTCACGTCTGATTATGATATTAGTTTAGATCAACTGGTTTAGAGATTTGGGGCTTTTTTGAGATGATCTTGATTAGCATGACAATCAAATCTGTGTACTCTCTGGTTTGTGTTTCCAAAATGTAATTCCCATTCACATCTTGGTCTTATCTTACCTCATCTGTGTTAACATTTACATGCAAACAATCGTTTTCTGGCTTCATAGTTGCATTATATAAGTGGTTAACAGATTGATATATAAAACAGCCTTAAAATAAGCATAGATATTCAAACCGTGTACAGTCTGGGTTTCCAATGGACCAACTCTGTAGTTCAAATCTGAATAATCCCTGATGTTGTGGTCATTAGTGTCAACAGCTGTCAGATTAAACTAAGATTAGGATAGGAATACAATATTTGGGCGAAACACATTTATGCTTTCTTGCTGAGATTCAAATGAGGAGATACTACTCTCATATCTATCCATTAGATCAGATGAAGTTACGGCCCACAGACGATTAGCTTAGCACGACTTTCTGAGAGGGGATCTCTGTTTGTGCACAGTTTAAAACTAAAGAAGGAAACTATAATTTGTTTTTGTTTGGTAACTTGCATATTCAAATGTGACATGAGTAAGTAACATACTCATTGGCACCTAAACCACAATCTCTTTTTAAACCTAACCAAGTAGATTTGTTCACTTAAGTGGCTCACGCAGCGGCACCTGTCGACGTTCGTAGTTAAAATGCACACAAAATATTGTCTTACTTGTCCTCATACAATGCATACAAATCATTGTATATGATGTATTGCATTGTAATCATTGTATGAAGGTAGTTGGCTCTATGTGCTGATAGGTGTATTTTCTTGACTGAGCCAGACTGTTCCTTCCTGTTTTAATGTCTATCTTAAACTAAGCCAATTAGACGCTAGCTCTAGATTCAAATGTAGTGATTTGGTATATGGATATGACAACGGTATCAACATTTTCTCAGAACTAGTGGATGATTAAGTGTATCTCCAAAAAATGTAGACTATTTCTTCAGTATATAGACTCTGAAGAAAGCCCCGCAGGAGGTCCCTCTTCCTCGTATGTAATTTCTTCAGGCTTTCCCAATTTGAAACCACCTCAGAAGTAGACGCTTTGGGTTCATTAAAGTGGACCTATCATGCTATATTTGAATAATATAGTGTAGGACCATACCTATATAAGGCATATTTATACTTTTTATTTTTCTAAATACCAAACAGATCATGCATTTTAGCCATTCCTCATTTCACTCAATTTAACACTGTCTTTGCATCATGGGCTGATTCTGTGAGAACAGCACCATCTACAGGCCTGGCATATGTACTACAGCGTCTCCAGCGCTTTCCAACCGCAATGTCCGTGGCTGTCTCCTCCTGATTGGTGGAGTTTGCCCAATAGCCGTAGCGCCACTTCTGTGACGTCATAGAAGTGTTCAAATCTGGATCAGTCTGTATCAGATCCGTTGCAGCCCCTTTTTAAGAGATTTGGGTATGGAGGAAAATAGAGAGGGTTGTGTTTTCTGACACTTGGTGAGTTCCCTGGAATACCGGGAACACGTATTCATGTAGAAAAGACGTGCACAAGTGCATTTTGCATGATAGGTCACCTTTAATGCAAGATTTCACTGAATTCAAAACCAAAAGCTTCCTAATGGAGTTATCCTCTATACTCTACTGCCACTTCAATTAGAAAACTGTGCTGATGAAATTGAGCTCTCGATAATTACCATTTGCAGCACTTCACATGCGAAACCCATGGCATCTTTTATCTTGGAATGAGAACAAAACCCCTGAAAGATGAAGAAATAGCGTTTCCACAACATAATGAAGACTTGGAAGGGAATCCACTTTGTGAGAGAAGTTTTTTATTTTAGTTTCAGGGCGTTTTTTGGACCTCGGTAAATCCTACTGTGCTTCAGCCAACTCAAAGAAATGCTTGTTTTGCGAAAGCCTGGATCAAAAGCATTTCCATTGCGACTCAAACTGTGATTGAAATATTTAACTCTGGCACCGAGCCTCGTGCAATCTCCTCCTTCTCATCTTCAGAGTTAGAATAAGACGCTGTATGTATATTTGATCATCTTTCTGGACCTTTGACCACCTATAGAAAGATATAGACGCGTGTTTGGAGCTGCTGAGAAAAATAATGGAGGTATTCGTTGGGAAAAAAACACAAAAGTACACTTTGTTTTTTTTCCTTTCATCCTCCTGCGTGTGAAAAGCTTCTGAAGTACCGTCTCTTCTTCCTCGTTGTGTAAATATGAATATGGAACGACGTGTCAGGATGTTGTTGTTGACATCAGAGACGTTGCAGAGTACTTCCTGGAAAGATTGCTGCTTAATGACTGTGTGTGTTTTGCATATGCCAGCTGATCTGTTTTGTGTTTGTGTAAATCACGAGCGTTAATGCAGATTCCTCGCATCAGCACAGCAGCACGGGTCACTTTTTATCCCTTCTTCCTGTTTACTGCAGAACGACGCTGCTGATTAGGCTCGAGATGAAGAGAAAGCTCCGTTGTCTGCAGACAAGTCGGCGTGATTAAAGGCCGCCTTTCAACACTGAGTCTGTTTGTGGCAGAGATGGCAAAAGTGCACACATCCTTCACTCAAGTAGAAGTACAGATACTCGTGTTTAAAAATACTCTGGTGAAAGTAGAAGTACTGACTAAACTTCTTTACTCAAGTCAAAGTAAAGAGGCTTTGAAATGTACTTCAGTAAAAAGTACCCATAACTAGCAGCTGTTTTAAAGAGTACCTGACCTCCCTTTATATTAATAGAACAATGATGTCATTGTTAGCTAATGAATGTTTCCATGCTGAACAACGGCAACATGACAACGTTTTCATTGGTCCCTCTTCTTTAGAGAAGACCAGGAAATGATGGATACACGGATCGTGTTCAAATCAATAGGCACGCAATGACTCTAAATAATAATGATCACGCCACCAAACACACATTCAAACTAAAGGAACCAGCCTGTTTGGAAAATGAGAGAAGTAGTAAGTACAGGTATTTGTGTTCAACATGTAAGAAGTAGAAAGTACAGGTATTTGTGTTCAACATGTGAGAAGTAGAAAGTACAGGTATTTGTGTTCAACATGTAAGAAGTAGAAAGTACAGGTATTTGAGTTCAACATGTAAGAAGTAGAAAGTACAGGTATTTGAGTTCAACATGTGAGAAGTAGAAAGTACAGGTATTTGAGTTCAACATGTAAGAAGTAGAAAGTACAGGTATTTGTGTTCAATATGTAAGAAGTCAAAGTAAAAAGTCATCAGAAAAATAAGTAGTGGAGTAAAGTACTGAAACCAGAAACATGTACTTAAGTACAGTAACAAAGTGTTTGTACTCCACTACTTCCCACCTCTGGTTTGTGGGGGCTTCTGAGGTGAAGTTTAGAAAAACAAAAACAGGGCGCAGTTGTTTTTGAGGAGCAGGTGGTGCTGATTGAAAAACCTAGAATCACCTCCAGTGATTAGCCACGTCTGAACTTCAGCGTGTAGTGCGCCCTCATCTCCGCCGTAATTGGCTCTCGTATTGATTAAGTAACATATGCAGTCAGTAGTGTTTGTTTATGAAGTTGAAGTTGTTGAACTTTTGTTGATGAGACGTTAAACATCCTCTCGTACGTCCGGGGTTCAGTGTGGATGGCATTGAGTAACTTCAGAGTTTCAGCATTGAGATGTTGCTTATGTGCTGGAGGGGGGTGACCTGTTCTACTTTAGAGAAATCAAATGTTGAACCACCCTTAACTTTTGTAGACGAGGCCCTAATGTGCTTTTTTGGGGGGGGTTTCTCTTTCCTTCTGTGTGTTATATGGGTCTTTGTGCATGTCAATGGTCTGCAAAGGCTAAAATCCCAAAGTTCACTCAAGACTACAGTTTGAAAAAGAAATGAAAAAAGCTCCTCATCTTTGTTTTGGTTACTGATTGAATCACAGACCACAACTTCCTGACAAAAACTGATGGCCGTTGAATTGCATTGTGGGTAATGTAGTTGCCAGGTTTTGACGAGAAAGGATAATTCATGGAATAATCTATAGAGAGCGCAGACCTCTGCCGTGTGTCTGTTGGATTGGTTCAGATTTGATCGAAACTATTATGAATTCTTCTTTAGCACATGATACACCCTTTAACCGAGTTTCAAGAAATTTAAAGCAGTAGTCTTTTTTTTAAAATCTTAATGGCAATCAGACAAACCAACAAATCGAACTGAAAACATGGCGAGGTAAGAATACAATCGTTCTGTTCCCCTGCATTAAAACATATTTAATTCGGAGCGAGGATACCTTGGCGTGAGTGTCTCAAAGAACAGCAACTAGGATCTGAATAATATAATTAATATATTCAGCATATATAATGTATAATGACCTTAACAGACCAACACAGAGGCCATCAGTCCCCAGGAGCTCCAGAATCAGCAGTTGTGAAATATCTCCATGTAATGAAAGTCCTGTCAGCTATTTATTTAATGAAGCCTCAATTAAACAGTGTTTGGGATTATTGGATGGATTATTCCTTTAGTTTTGATTTGGCTGGAGATTGTCGCACGCCGTCGCAGCAGATTTTATTGTTATGTTCAATCAATAGATGACGTAGGACACAAATCCTCAACAGAAAAGAAAAACGCAGAATCTTTAATCCACATTTTTAGTGACTAAACAACTTTTTTCTCTGCGTTGGACTAATAATATCTACTTTGCTTAATAAACAAAAACACACAGAATGAATGCTTGAATCCAATGTGACCCCCAGCACTGGATGTGGATGGACAAGATGGTGAGGCTTTTCATTAGAGGAACTACTCAGATCTTAAGTCAAAGTATTGGCAGCAAAAAATATTTAAAGTACCAACAGTAAAAGTAGTTGTTTTGCATAATGGCCTATTTCTAAATTATATAACATTCCTGGATTTTGATTATCGATGCATTCATGTGTAAACTGATAAAGGTGGAGCTATTTTGTATACTTCTGCAGAATATATTAACCCTATATTATATGTTATGTTCATTGTATTACTGGAGTAGAAGTATAACGTAGAATCAAATAAAAAAACTCAGTGCTAGTACCTTAAAAGTATTCTTAAGTACAATATTTTAGTAGATTCCCCCACTGCTTTTGCACTTTTTTTTGTTTTTATTTATTTATTTTCCTTTATCTATTTGTTATTTTTTTAATAAGAAAATAAAGGAAACTACAATTTGTATTTTATTTTGACTTTTTTTCTTCTATTTTGTATTTTTAGTGAAATGTATTTTTATTTTATTTGATACATTTTGCACATTTTTTTACTCGTTTCTGTTGTAAGATTTTTGTACATTTTACTGTGGGAGAATCTTAAGACTTCTATTACTCCGCTGTCACTGCCCATCTGACAATCCTGGATCCTAAGTGGAGCAGGCCCTTTCCCTCTCCTGATCTGTATCTCTCACCCATAGATGGCAGTGTGTCCATGGCCTCCAGCATGGCGTCTGTAACGTTGAGAGGAGAGGCAGGCGGCCGCTGACAGGCCTCCGTAATGCAGAGTTACTGTAATGGCCTGCGAGGGAATTAGATGTAAACTATGAAGTACTTTGAGAGAGACATGTTGCTCCGCTCTGACCTCGAGCCGGCGAGAAACATCTCACCAGATCATTGATTTGACAAAGGCTTGAACTAATGATGCCGGAGAAGAAGTGGGAAGAGAGGAAATAAAAAGCGATCCCAACCTGTTGCTAAGGTCACCGGGTTGTACGTTAATGGCCGTCATCGACTCTTGCTCTCAGTTTGCTGAGAATCTGTCGGCTCTGCCACCTCTGTCTTCTGTCCTCTTTACTTTGGATCCCTCAATTAAGGCTGCCTTTTGTTCCCCAGGCTCTCATGGAGCCAGTGCCATCCTCCTCATCCATTATGGATCAGCAGCAGGAGGAGGATGAGCAGCACTTTGAGGGTTTTAATAAAGACATCTGGTGTGTGCTGTACAGTAGAAGCATGTATAGACTTCATATAGGGAGGATTTAGTGTCTGAGACTGGATGATGCAGTTCAGTTGATATCGAAAACTAAGGAACAAAACAGAAACCCAGAAAATGTGAAAAATAAGTAATTATCCAAATGATTTCACAATTTGAGGTGCAACCTTTTTTCTTATAGGATCGTAAGAAATTGCTAGCCCAGTCTGCTCTGATTGGTTAGTTGGCCGGCTCTGTTGTGATTGGTCAACCGCTAAGAGATGTCCCACCCCTTACCCCCGAGATCTACCAGTCCAAATAAAGAGGTACTACTACGAGGTAAATACACACTTCTACTTGAACAACAGTCAATGGATGACACGGACAACGTCAGCGAACTAGTCCCCCTCACTGCCCACCAGCCACGCCCCAACACATGTGATCACGCCGGCCAATCACAAAGCTTGGATGCGTTCAAGTGCATTATTCTGTCACAGGAAGATTATCTTATAGGACATTAACGATACAACAGAATATTGTTGCTCTATCTTTAGACACATCTCGCAATCGACTGGGAAACTCTCGGTCGATCGCGATCGACTGGTTGGGCACCCCTGCCTTAACCTATCATGTACACTGTATTGGAACGCTAGCCAATAGAAGCGCAAGTGTTACATTGTGATATCATTATGGAAGTAAACAAAGGAGTCCAAGGAGGTGCTTCAGGCAGGTAGGAAAATCTTTTATTTTAGCCTTTGCAGACCATTTACATGCATTAAAACCCATAGGACACACTACAGGAAAGGGAAACCCCCAAAAAGCATATTAAGGGTCACTTTCTATGATTCATCATTCCAAATTTGAGTTGATTTGATCTACTTATTGGCTACCACAATACCTTGCTGTATTCACCTCTGCAATAGATTCATATATGTATCCCGGTTGTTCCAATATAACAGTCTGTCAGTCTCTGTAACATTACTCATTATTTTTCGCCAACATTTCCTGGTGTGGTAAATGTATTCTGATTGTATTTCCTGTCAGACCGGCAGTGTGTGAGATGCTGTTTACTCCATGTATGTTTGGGCAGCGATCCATGCAGACAGACGTGTTCATTTGTTACCCTTAATGTACGCGAGGAACTCAGCCGTTATACACCTGTAAATGTCAGCTGCATAGTTACATTTCCCTCTGCCATGGTGATGTATGGCATGTTCTATCCGCTCAGTATTACTGAGACGTGATGTTATTGTGAGAACAAAGCTCACAAGAATTTTAACCTTTATTTCTCAAGGGAAGGTCGGCTGCGCACAGACAGCTCTTTTTTTCGTAAGCTGCACAGCTTTTACTCAATGATGCTTTCAATTTCTGGCACTAAGGGCACCTTGACATGACTTTTTGAGAGGTTGGATTGGCCTCCATTAACCTTTCCCGCCCTTATTTTTGCATTTGAAGTTTTCCAGACTCCACTTGCATCGTGTACTCGCCCTGTAACTGTGGTTAAGATGTGTTTTTTGTTCAGAGGAGTTTTCTAATGCAGGTTGTTAATGTGACCCCTTTAACCTCTTCTCATTAGTCTTCATTGCTAAATGGTGGGTGGTTCAGTGGGCGGCTCCGAACGGAGAACAAATGGTCCGCATCATTAAGTTTGATGTTAGCAGTGCAGGTGCCCTTTAACAGAACACACACTATTAACACAATAACCAAAAAGCAATTAGATCGACTTTCTAAAATGGCAGTCAATTAGCAAAGCTGCTGCACTGCATGTTTTGAGAGAGAGAGAGAGAGAGAGAGAGAGAGAGAGAGAGAGAGAGAGAGAGAGAGAGAGAGAGAGAGAGAGAGAGAGAGAGAGAGAGAGAGAGAGAGAGAGAGAGAGAGAGAGAGAATCATAACTTTTATATTAATAATTCAATATGCTTTCATTCAAATATCACACATTAATATGAAGAAAAATGTGAAGCTGCGTCACATACAGGGGAAACAATAGCCCATGGTTAAAAAGTGGTCCATTAAACAAAAAAAACAGATTTAATAATACGTTTTTGTATATGTGATTAAATCGCTTATACAAATGTGAAATGTGAAGGAACTTGGAATAATGAGTTGATGATTTATTTATTGAAACACTTCTGATGGTCCATGTACTGGAGTCACACATTGGAGATTCAGGTTTAGTTCAGAAGTTACATAAAATAACAAAAGACAAATCAGCTTAAAGCTTCTTTTGTGAAATGCTACAAGGATTTCTTTAATCTTAAGAAGTAAACGCTTTGAAGAGTAAACTTCACCGGGCCTGTTCTCACAGATTGTCTAAAAAGTTCTGTTGTTGTGCAGACATCTGGCTTCATGTCTCCTGTCAGAACAGAGAGAGGTCCAGACTGACTGAAGTCTCTCGGAAAACAACTCTACTTTCTAACCTGATTCACCCAATACGTTTCATGTTGCCTGATTGTTTTTTTTAAAGAAAACTTCCGGGTGCGCCCCTCTGTCTTTTGTTATTCACGGGAGAAGTGCACAGCTTTACAGAAAAATATGAAAAGCCGCTCTCCTTCTCGCTACAGATGCATTTGTTATGTATTCATGTTGGAGCGGTGTCGAGCTGCAACTAACAATTTCTTTCATTATTGATCAGGTGTGTGGACTCGCACAGGAAATAACAGACACAGCTGTTTTAACATCCCCTTTAAACTAACAAGCATTGTCTCTATGCTAATGAAGCCACATCAGTTTAATTATTGAATGCTTGTTATTTGGTTGCCTGACATATGACCGCAGGTTTTCTAAATGTGGGACAACATTATTACAATATGTCAGTAGATGACTTCCTAATTTTTCTCTGGTGTGTCTCTCTCACCAGTGTTGGTTAAGGTTTGTATTGTTGTTCATTGTGCTAAGTTGAGCAAGTTGAACATTTCCGCTCTACATAACACAAAAGTACGTGTTTTCATTTTCACCTCCAATAAAAATTGACAATATATCACAGGGGTACAGAAATCAGGACCCAAATGCAGGATGAAAGAGGGGAAGGCAGGTATACAAAAATAAAAATTAAAGCTGGTACAAACACTAAAGGAGCAGGCAAGGTAAAGCAAAAGGAAAGTAGCAAAACTAAACAAACTACAAACTGGAAAGACTGGAGGGAACACAAGGAAGACTAAGACGGAGACTGGAGGTGCATCTCACTTCGGTTAAATGGATTCTTTGCGTCCCTCACTTGAGTTGTTTCCCTGCGTCTAGTCCCTCCCACCAGGGAAGGAGAGACGCAAGGAAACCACGAGAAGCAGGGAAATTCGTTTGTGATGACGCCGCACAGCTGGTCGTCCGACAGCAGCCAGATCAGTGCATGCGCTGCATCGTCCAATCAGTGAGCGATACACAGTAAGGGGGCGGGGCGAGTGTCTGAGGATTTCACCGGAGGATGGTCTGGTGGTTCCTCGATGATCAGTTCTGCGTTATTGCTCCTCGATCCTCGGTCCTCCGGCACAAATAAGGCCACTGGGACGCTACTCAAGATGGCGCAGACAAATCAACTTCCGCTGATACCGAGCCCGAGGAGCGAGGAAATGAAAAATAACCGAAGTGAGACGCACCCAGGGAACCGCAACAGACCGAAATCAAACCGTGGGAACATTGAAGATGAACTGACAGATAACACAAGGGAAGTCAGGCATACACACACACTAACCTCAGAGACAAGACACAGCTGGAGAAAGCAAGCAAAAACACAAAGGCAGCAGCAGGTGATCACAGTCAGACAATAAGGCGGGAAAGCTAAACACAACAGGAAGTAAAACAAGACAACGAGAATGCATTTCAATATCAAACAAAACTTAGAAAACGACACAATAACCAAGTGTTGAAACTTAAACATTTTGGTTTTTCTACCTCCTCTCCAACCTGGTGTCAAATAAAGTGAAGAACACTCCTGTGTGGGAGGTATTTAAATGAAAATATATGGAAAAAAAACTGAATTCTTCTATAGTTTGTACACAATAACGACCTAATACATAAATCCAACTGGAACAAAACTCCTGAAACTTGAAGCGGCACCTGTGTAACACTGCAGAGTATATTTCCCTAGTGTAAATCATCGCCGCACAGTAAGGACGTTAACATGCATGAGGTGTCTCTGTATGAATAACAAATGACTTACTGTACATTTGAAAGCTGAAGATTCCCCCTTCGCTATCAACACCAGGAGAATGTCAGCTACGTTTATGTGCTTATAATACTTCATGCATAACTAAATGTAAGTGCTTTTTAAACCACTTCAAATGGCACATGTTGTGAGTCACTTTGTAATCAATTGGTGAGTTTAAGTACAGTGCTTCACGTTTTGCATTATCCTGCTAAATGTGTCGCGCATGAACATACAGGCGAGTGTTTGATAACTCCATTCATGTTGCAGCAGATTGAGCTGTGGAGCTTTTCCGGCTGAGACGTTTTTAGGTCAGAGCCTCTTTTTTTATCCCTCCAATAATTGCTTTGATCAAAGGAATAATTAGGTTTTCTCCTCCTCCTCAAAACACACACCTGATCACACGTCTCCCCCCCCCCCCCCCCCCCCCCCCTTCAGTTTGCAGAGACGGACGCTTTAGGATACTCTGACAGAAGGTAGAAAGGCAACAAAACAAATGAAGCAAAGCGTTAGCGGGACATAAATCTTCTTAATGCACGCAGATGAAATACATTCTAACCCGACTTTGTGCCAGGATAAGAAGCGATAATCTCTTAAAGCTGCGTTACTAACTGTTACCTGTTTGTTGAAAAGGGCATGCTGTGCTCAAGGTGGAGACTTTAAAACCCAGATTTAATTACAAACCCCCCCACAGTGTTTCTTTCCTCCTGAGTATTTGTTATGCTCATTGTGTGAGAGGGAACTTTATGATTTGAGTCTTTGCAGATCATTTACATGCACACACAATATGTAACACATTTGAATCTTTAATCGGTTGAATCTTGAATGAACATGTCTTCTTTGATTTTTAGTTACCACCATTTGTATGATTGTTGTACAGAAGAGGATTAGGACCACATGGGAAGTTTCTGCCCAAAAAAATCTCACTTTTGGGCAGATATCAATAAAATATGTGGCCCTTTGAATTTAGATCATATAGAAATAATAATAATATCAGACACCCACACAACAAACATTAAATGCCCTTTCCCATTTGTTTAGTAACATTGTAATCCTACTAGCGTACAGAAATCTGTCTCTTTCTTAAGTAACTGTACAGGAATACAGTTACGTTTTTGTGTCTCCTGAGTAGAGTTGGGAACCGAAACTTGGTGCCAGATGAGAACCGATAAGAAAATGCCGGGTGTTACAAAATACACAATTTCGGTTCTGCTTAACGGTTCCTAAACGCGGTAGACCCTGTATTCCACGGGTCCGTCTGCGCCGCGGCAACCCGGTGGAATACAGGGTAACGACAGACTGGCCATCTGTGTGTTCTGGAGAATCACAGAACGGCCGGTCGTCAGCGGGCCGTTCGTTGACGGCCGGCACCGCCCTTAATTTCTTTAAACGACATCATATAAATTGCGGCGACAGAGGTCCACAGTTGCCCCGCAGCGAGGCTCCCCCACCCTCCCGTAGACAGTTCACGAGCTCAGTCACTTCACATCACCAAAGATGGGTCGCGGTAAACGCTCTGAAGTGAGGCTCCACTACACAAAAAAAGAAAAAGACAAGGCACAGTGTAATGCCGCCTGTTAATAGCTTGCTTCAGGCATAGCTCAGTTAAAATAAAGCACAGCTATTGTGTAATACATTTGTATTGCATGTTTATTTTTTATTTGTAAAAATGTCAGTTAAAGCTTAAAAGAATAAAGATATTTTTGTTATCTAAACGTTTGACCTCTTTCTTTTAAAATGTTGTAATCAAAACGGGGAAACGATAAGAACCGGAATCGATAAGCAGAATCGGATCGTTACATTTCAGACGATACCCATTCGTACCCCTGATAGCGTAATCCCGTTACATGTAATCCTGTGTTTTACCCTCGATACAGTTTTCTGGTTGTAATTACATGTTTTATCTCCATATTCTCCCTTCTTGTCTTCCCTTCGGCTGTGACCCAGTTTCCCCACAGGGATTATTAAAGTTTCCTTTCATCATCTGCTCCGATCTGAAGTGCTCAGCCTTCAGTTCGGCCCTCGCACCTCTCAGCGTTACATAAAGTCTCTGCGAGGTTACAGAGTACAGCTGCTGCACTGAGCGCTGCCAAAGAGACGTGATGGTGCTCATGTCGGTGGAGGAAGAGGATCAATATTCGGATTATGTGTAGTGGAATGATTCAATAAATATTTATAGGAAAGGCTTAAGCTTGAATTCACATAATCAGAGTGAGGACAGAAATTGGATTACAGTGAGCATGTGTCGCCGTCAGTATCATAAGAACAGACACAAGCATGTGTTTCAGTGATGCATATGGACAATTACGCACGCACGCACGCACGCACGCACGCACGCACGCGCACACACACACACACACACACACACACACACACACACACACACACACACACACACACACACAGACACACACACCATGTATACATCAGTGGCGAGCCGTGACTTTTATACCTAGGCCCTCTGACCCCCACCCCTTCCCTCGAGTTATTACGTCACAGCGTATACTTCAGCGGAGTATCAAAACAACGGCCCGGGGTGCAAAACGCATCAATGAAAGCGACCCTCTACCACACAAAACAACACCTGTAAATAACCCTATTTGTGTTCTTTGAAATTGAAAAGGATATTGCATTGTGTTTTTTTACTTTAGTTGCAGTTGTATGTCTTAAATGTAATTTGGCATGCTTTTATTTTGAAGGCGAGTTAACGCTGTTGACAGGAAGTTATTGTTGCTATGGAAACAAGAAAAGTTTCACAGCGGGCAGAACTTGTCATAAAGTCTGGGATAATAACACCCACCCATAGAGTGGCGAAGTCACGCCCACTTACTTCCGCATCATGGGACCTTATTCCGAAAAGTTAATACATTGAAGTCAATGGAGAGAGAAAACTTATCTTTTGATCCCGTTTGAATTGTGCCTTGAATTACACATATGTTGTTTGTCAATCTTAAAAAATCATTTCCATGTTAAAAAATTCAAAGTTTGTCTTAAAACTGTTGAAATATAAGACTATGAAAAATACGCAACTAGAAAGACTACAAATCCTAGAGTCGCTGTCATAACTGATGTATTCCCTCCAGATAGCTAAAAATACATTTACTTACTGTACTTACTTACTTTAACAAGATGCCTGTGTGCTTTGTACCAGGTTGTTATCATACCAGTAATAGTACCTCTTGCTCGTTCTCGAAGAGCAACTAAAACAAAACACGAGAGTGTACCTTGTTAGCTAATGTTAGCTAGCTGACATTAACGTTACACATTACACTCGTGTTACTCACCGAAACCTTGTAAAGCCGGTCCCGCATGCTGGCTCTTACGGAACCGACTAACTCCCCTTTTTCGTATGTACAGCTCTCAACATGCCCAGACTTGTAGTGATTTTCACCTCTTTTAATACTTTTCGCCTCATTCTAAAAGAAAGAGGTGAAATGTACCAGCGTGACGGCCATCTTGGTGTTGGTGACGTGTGCAAGACCAGAGTTGTAGTTCATTGAGCGCTTCACACAAAGAAATGTGTAACTTCACAGTTTTACGACACATTTAAAAAAAAAATGTATTTGCAAAATTATCTTTTAAATTGACAAACATCATATGTGTAATTCGTGGCACAATTCAAACGGGATCAAAAGATAATCTTTCTCTCCCCATTGACTTCAATACATTATTTTTCCGAAATAAGGTCCCATGGAGGTCCACCGGAAGGGGAGGGACTCCGCCACTCTATTTAGAGGGAAGATATGATTGGTCAATTGTACTGTCATTTGACATTACTCTCTCGTTCAGTTACTATAGCTGGGCCCTCTGTGAATTCATAGCTGGACCGCCTGGACGTCCAACAGCTCCTCTCTTCACAGTAACTCGCAGAGACGAGCTTCTTTCATTTAACCCTTCACATTCCAACAGAAACTGAATAGGCAGATTCGAAGGATTTATTTCTTTGGAAATGTTATTTTAAATACAATAAAATCAAGTTATTTTGGTAAAACTAATGAAAAATATAACTACAAAAATATATATATATTTTTAATGTTTTTACATTTTATTTTGTAGAATATCTTGGGCCCTCGCAGAGGGCCTAGAGCAGGGGTGCCCACACTTTTTTGGCTGGTGAGCTACTTTTGAAATGACCAACTAACCGAGGTCTACCAACCAAAAATAAAATCCCAAATTGCAAGGGTTGCTGAATAACACGTTTTATTTTTACATGGGATAACTACAATAGGGCTGCAACAAACGACTAATTTGATTATCGATTAATCTATAGATTAATGAAACGATTAATCGACTATTCGGACTACTACTGTGTGCCTTGCACAATTTCTCAAACGCTCTTATTTAGCCATCAACTTTTAGATTTAGTTTGAGGTTGTTTTAGGCATGTGGAAACTAACAATGAAGACAATAAAGATGAATACTTGATTCAAAAATACATATATTATTAAATTAACTTAACAAATTGTGAACAAAATTAACATTGCTTTTTATTTGAATTAAATAAATAATATTTCACATCAAAAGAAACAACAATGTTTTAACAAATCGTATTAAATAATGTGATGACAGAACTGGAAACAGAATAGCTGAAACTTTAACAAAATAAATAACTCAGTTACCTCTAATCATTAACCCATGTTTGTATAATGTAGTTAACTCCGTGTGTTGCTGCTAGCATACATAACACCTGACGTGGAAACGTTACTCGTGGATGGGGCCACAGGGCTACTAGAAAGACAGTTGAACCCGGTGCATTTCTCCGTCTGGATGTGGTGCACTTTTGCTAAATGTTTAGACAAATTGCTCGTGTTACCGCCCTTACATGCTAAACACTTTTTGTGACGAGCATTGTCCACCTCAAGACGGGTAACATGTAACCACACCTTGGAGCGCTTCTCTCCACCATCTCCTCCGTGTGTTGCTGCATGTAGCAGATGCGTGTGTGTAAACTGCCCCGCCCCCTTGCAAACAGACGGGGGAAAGAGAGATCTCTTCTGGATTGGAAAGATAGAAAATACACCGACCATAGACGCATTTGTTTGTCTTTTTGCATGTTAGAAACGAGTTGGCGACACTAAGACTAAGAGATAATGTTTGTGTAGCAATAATACATGACCTTTCTCTTTCTCAACTCGCTACTCGGAGGGAAGTCGCTGTCATATGCCTTGTGAACACTCCGATAATGCCTCTCCACAATACCTTTCTTTGGCAGAGCGACGCTTGCTTTACAAATAAGGCAAATAACCTTTGAATGTGACATCACAAAAAAAGATTCTCCCTCCCATTCTGTGTGGAAGTGGTATGTCTTTAGCTTTTTGCTCGTTCCCGCACTCATTTTGTTGTTTGTCTCTCCCGGCACTTGACTGATTTTGTATCGCTTTGCATTCTGGGTTAACAGACTGGAAAGCAATAGGTCGCTTTTTCTGTCAATCAAGTAAACTCCTGAATTAAGTGGCAGGGAGGCCAAAGGAGGAGGGATCAAAACCTGTTTTGTCTATTTTAACGGAGCTGGATTTTTTTTTTTTATGAATGACTCGCGATCTACCAGCATTGCCCCCGCGGTCGACCGCGGTCGACGTACTGGGCACCTCTGGCCTAGAGGGTCCTGACGGCTCGCCACTGGTATACATCACTTCAGGGGACATTACATTGACTTACATGCATTTCCTCGAGACTTATCCTAACCTTAACCATAACCAACAAATGCCTAACACTAACCAAGTCTTCACCCTAAAATTAATGATTCCCCTCATTGGGACCTCCAATATGTCCCCATAAGGGAGGCGAGTCCCCACACGTGACTGTGTAAACATATGTAGGTCCCCACAAGGATCGTAATGCTAGGACACACACACACTCCTATTTTTTTTATCACTTTTATAATACAAAAAAAAATATATATATACATAATATTACATTTTATGCAGTAAATGTAAGCGAGTAATGAATTTAAATTACTTTTTCCACCAGCATTTGGATATTATTATGCTCTTTAGCTTTTTCCTGTAGTGTGTTATATAGGTTTTTGTATGTGAACACACTTCAACACACTCCAATACTCCTGTGCCCAAGTTATCATCAACTCATTCTGATTAAGGGTGTAACAAATACCATCAGTGTTTTCTTTTCTGCATGATTCATCTTTTAATCTCGTCTTGTTACTATGAATTTCTGGTAAATAGGAAATGTTTGTCCATTAGTATTCCTGACCATCTGCCCACGGCTGATTTCACACCTTAATATCTCGGCCATCAGCTGGTGCTCTGGCGCTAACGAGACATTGTGTTTGAGAGCGGCTCCAGCTACAGTCAAAGATAGTAATCAAGTCAAAATCATGACATTTCCAGGAAGAAAAAATTGCTTTTTAGATTTTCTATTCAAAGAGCTGGGACATGATTTGACCCTGTGTGTGGTGGGGAAAAGGATATTTGAGGGCAGCAGAGGAATGCTTTCAAGCACTTTTCACCTTTTTTTTTGTGGCTGAGAGCCGTGGTTTGATCCTGATGGGTGGCGCATGGCTGTGGTTCTGCTCTGATTCGAGCTATTCTGGACACTTCCAAGAACAGAGCACAGAGAGCACTCTTCAAATGAAAGTGTGTGTGTGTGTGTGTGTGTGTGTGTGTGTGTTTTTGTGTGTGTGTGTGTGTGTGTGTGTGTGTGTGTGTGTGTGTGTGTGTGTGTGTGTGTGTGTGTGTGTGTGTGTGTGTGTGTGTGTGTGTGTGTGTGTGTGTGTGTGTGTGTGTGTGTGTGTGTGTGTGTGTGTGTGTGTGTGTGTGTGTGTGTGTGTGTGTGTGTGTAGGGATTCGAACCCCTGGACCCTTGCTATGAAGACTTACACATGGGCTGCATCTCACTTCGGTTAAATGGATTCCTTTCGTCCCTCACTTGCGTCGTTTCCCTGCGACTAGTCCCTCCCACCAGGGAAGCAAGGAGAGACGCAAGGAAACCACGAGAAGCAGGGAAATTAGTTTTAAGAGCAATGGGACGTCGTTTCCTCCGGAGCGCCACGTGAAGCGACGTCCGTTTGTGACGACGCCGCACAGCTGATCGTCTGAAAGCAGCCAGACCAGTGCATGCGCTGCATCGTCCAATCAGTGAGCGATACACAGTAAGGGGGCGGGGCGCTACTCAAGATGGCGTAGACAAATCAACTTCCGCTGATACCGAGCCCGAGGAGCAAGGAAATGAAAAACCAAAGTGAGACGCACCCATGGGCTGCCCACTGAGCTACCATAGCACCCTAAAACAATTGTTTTTAACTTAATTGTATTAACATATCTCGCCATTGTTCATTTTTGTGAAACAAGAGGAAAAGCACACACACTCTTTTAACCACAGGACCAAGTCTCTGAAATGCTAAATGCCACAACATGCTTCAGAGCATAATCTCAATAGATACAAAGATGTTAAGACTTTTGGAAAATTATTCAATCTTTTAAAAAATATATATTTTAGTTGACTTCAGGACTGTCCAGCGCTTTTTGGAAATCATCAATTCGGATCAAACACTATGAATTGGAGCATACTTTTTCATTAGATAAAAACATGGATATGAAAACATAAATCTTTTTAAAAGTATTTTTGACTTTACAACGCCTTGGAGTTATTGGAAATCTTCAATTTGAATCACACAAGGAGTCAAACACAACCACCACTAGAATCTAATTCTCATATCTGTCTGCGGCTGTGCAAAACAAGCAGCTTTAAAAAGGAATAAATAGACAAATAAATTGTATTTGTAATTCAAATGTAGATTTAAAATTTGAAGTCCCAAACTTTATCCTTAATTCTTTCATTTCTTCACATTTCTTGGTATTCTTTGTGAAATGATCCCTTAGTCAGACACCTGCACACGTGTTTCCCCGGTGTCTTCATGTCTTTCATGCCTCCTCCGACATCTTCAGAGGGCTGCAGACGGGTGTGAAATAGCGTGTGTGTGTGTGTGTGTGTGTGTGTGTGTGTGTGTGTGTGTGTGTGTGTGTGTGTGTGTGTGTGTGTGTGTGTGTGTGTGTGTGTGTGTGTGTGTGTGTGTGTGTGTGTGTGTGTGTGTGTGTGTGTGTGTGTGTGATCTGTGTGTGTGTGTGTGTGTGATCTGTGTGTGTGTGTGTGTGTGTGATCTGTGTGTGTGTGTGTGTGTGTGATCTGTGTGTGTGTGGTTCTCAGCTGTGATCAGCAGGCCAGCACCGAGCTCCTGATTTGAGCCATCAGAGCCAGGAGGAGAGTGATTTCAACACTCCCTGCCTCACGTGTGCAGAGGTGGAAGAAGAACTAGTAAAATAAAGATTTTTACTTAAAGAGAAACTAAGGGATGTTTGCCTTCGCAGACCATTTACATGCACACAAACCTAAATAACATACAATAGAGGAAAGGGAAAACTCCAAAAATGATAATCCCATGTGACAGCAGTGTGTCGTCTTGATTTACACACACACACAGACACACACACACACACACACACACACGCACACACACACGCACACGCACACGCACGCACACGCACGCACACACACACGAACTGATGCACAAAGGCGTCTGTAATCTGAAGGAGGGGAACGCCAGGAATGAGCTATGAACGATTAGAAAGTGAAAGAAGATTGCTTTTGATTAGCACTCGTTAATTAACTCAGTCAGCCGCCTGCTCCCTCGCCATCCCATCAACCGAGTACAGCCTGACTGCATGATTAACTCTGTGTGTGTGTGTGTGTGTGTGTGTGTTGGAAAAAATTGAGGAAATGCAGGCTTTTGTTAGCGTAGCAACAAAACTTCCCTCGTGATTATGAGTCTTGAAACTCAATTTGCTTTGATCTGCGTGTGTGTGTGTGTGTGTGTGTGTGTGTGTGTGTGTGTGTGTGTGTGTGTGTGTGTGTGTGTGTGTGTGTGTGTGTGTGTGTGTGTGTGTGTGTGTGTGTGTGTGTGTGTGTGTGTGTGTGTGTGTGTGTGTGTGTGTGTGTGTGTGTGTGTGTGTGTGTGTGTGTGTGTGTGTGTGTGTGTGTGAGAAACATGTTTTTATGCATTGATATTCCTGCTGTAAAGTTGCTGGCCTCACACTTTGCTTGAGAAGCGGCGAGGGACTCCAACGTGCAAAGAGAGAGGGCTGCCAAGTTCAACTGTATGGCACTGAAAGATTGATAAGAGTGAACAAAAAATAATTTAGATGAGAGGGAGACAATGAGGAGGGGGGGGATGGGTAAGGAGGGAGGAAGTATCAAAGGTAGAGTAGGTATGAAGGAAGAGGATGAATGAAGGTTGCATACATGAGTCAAAGCAACAAAGGATACAAAGAAATCAATGCTTCACAACAGAGGAAACAAGGACACGTTTGGGTGAAAGTTAGCGGCACAAAAAGAACAAAGCATGGGAACCAGGAGCTAGCTGCGATTTCATAAGCAGATCAGATATGGAAGAGGAGATTCAGAAGAGCCCCGATTTCACAGTGAGCCGTGGGTGTGTGCCTCCGCTGCATGAGATGCAGTGGAGGCACCATGCACATGTTTTATTTAAAGGTGACCTATCATGCAAAATGCACTTTTGTACGTCTTTTCTACATGAATATGTTTCCCCGGTGTTCCAGGGAACCCACCAAGTGTCAGAAAACACAACCCTCTCTATTTTCCTCCATACCCAAATCTCTTAAAATGTGGCTGCAACGGATCTGATACAGACTGATCCAGATCTGAACACTTCTATGACGTCACAGAAGTGGCGCTACGGCTATTGGGCCAACTCCACCAATCAGGAGGAGACTGCCACGGACATTGCCGTTGGAAAGCGCTGGATACGCTGTAGTACGTATGCCAGGCCTGTAGGTGGTGCTGTTCTCACAGAATCAGCCCATGATGCAAAGACAGTGTTAAATTGAGCGAAATGAGGAATGGCTAAAATGCATGATCTGTTTGGTATTTTGAAAAATGAAAAGTATAAATATGCATTATATAGGTATGGTCCTACACTATGTTATTCAAATATAGCATGATAGGTCCACTTTAACAGGATGACGGTGTTTGTTCTCAGGCCGCGGTGCGTTCAGGGTCTCCTCTGCTAATGGACGCTCTCTGCCCCACACATCACGTTTCTTTTGATGTGGCATTAGCATTGATGAAATAACAAAAGTCAATGCAATTGGGATCGTTAAAGTCTGTCTTATCTTATCTACTCCAAACTAAAACTCCTACAGTTTTTCTTCAAAGCCCACCAGCAGATTGAGAAATAATAAACCCTTCAAAATATATTTCACCGCCACGTTTCCTCCTGCTAATGGACGGAGCAGCACCGCTCACATCTCTCAGCCTCTGCCCCCCCCCCCCCTCCTGCCCTCTGACATTATCATCTCCAGTCTAAGCTTTGGAGAGGATATTAAAGGTTTCACTTGATTTCACAGAGAGGGTTTGAAGTGTTCCCCTAATGTGAGGCTTTCTTTGTTCCTGCCTTTCTTCGGTTTTTGAGCAGGACACAATCAACCCTTTTATGTTTCATTTCATTTCATTTTTATTTGTCCCGCTCGTGGTACGCAAAACCAAATGGAACACGCCTCTACCAAAACAGAGCGAAAAGGAGCAGGGAGAAGAATAACATCTTATATGACCTGCCCCTTTCTAAAAAAAACTAAATAAATACAAATAGATGTTCTGCCCTTCTATAATAAAAAAATGTTCCCAGCCAAACATAACAGTATCTTAGGATACTAAGAGAAACACAAAAAATACTTATTTCCCACTTGACGGTTAACGGAAAGAAACAAAACAACAAAAAACAACAACACCAAATATATGACCGTTTATGTGAAGGTGAATCTGGATTGATCTGTTTTGCAAACCCAGATTTTGCAAGAAGGATGAACTGTTCAAAATAAGAAATTCTTTAAAAATGTAGGGATTCTTGCAGATTTTTCTGATATTTTCCAACCAATTTTAGCCAATATACGCACATATTTCTTTCCATTTGCAAACTGATTTTAGAAAAACATCAAGTTTCTCATGAAGGGGCATTGATACAAAAATGAAATCAATTAAAACATTTTCTAACATTTAATTTAAAATAATCATAAATTTGCATCTTTAAATTCTAATTTAATTAATACTCCTGCTGTTTTTATTCATAGCCCACTCGCAGACATTAAACACCATGCATTCAGAATGTTCTCAATAGGCGCGTTCACACCACAGTTACATTACATGTCACTTGTTAGACGCTTTTATCCAAAGCGACTAACATACTCAACACTGTGGGCAATCCCCACAGGAGCCATTTGGGGTGAAGTGTCTCAGGGACACAACGACATGCTGACTGCAGTGGGGTTTGAACCTGTGACCCCCTGATCTGATCACCAACGCTCAACCCACTGCACCACACGCCTCCCTTTTCCCACTTTAGTTCCGATATAGTTCCGAAATGTTGCGTTCACAAAAAAAAAATCGGGAACAAAAATTAGTTAATGAGAACCTTTTTCCCCCTTTTCCGTTCCTGCTAGATTGCAGGGACTTTCGTGGGAGAAAAAGGTTCCTATGTCTGATTGGCTGAGCGGATTGCAAACCACGCCTCGTGAAACTCCCAAAAAGATTTTTGAAGCCGCCATTTTATTATCTTTGCATTAGCATTATTAGCATTATTAGCATTAGCCCAGCGCAGAAACGCAGAGAGACTAACTTATGACAACACAAAAGAAAACATGGGAGCTGTGGAGATGAGGAGGTGTCGGCGTTCTGGCGATTTACTCGGAAGGCTTCAGTAGAAGCTGCTGGGAGTCCCAGCAGCTTCTACTGAAGCCAGTCCCCAACTCCGGGGACTTCCAGACGGGGACTTCGGGTGGCAGTATACGCCGTGAAGTGGTTTGCGGCCTGCCAGTAAACCCAAAGCAGAAGAAGAAGAAGTGACGTCAGCAGCTTCATTTGCGTAATCCTCCCCCAGGAACTTATTCCGGTGTGAACACGATATGTACTTAGTTCATGATAACTAAAGAGTTATCATGAACTGAGTTCTGATGAACCTTTGTGGGAAAAGTACTGCGGTGTGAAAGCGCCTAATCACTTTCCAAACAAAACAGACACATCCCTCCTACTTTAAAACCCTTGGATTACCAGTGTTTTACCACCCATTTATAATTGGAGGACATTTTCACTTCTGCCCGATATTTAATTTGAAATCCCTTATCTTCCAATAGCGCTGACATGCCGATATCAGTCTGCATCCCGACTGCAGGTAGCAACAACAGAACTGTGGAGGATTGATAGAAAGTCCCAATCACCAGCTGTGAAAGACCTCTCTCTCTCAAACAGTAAAGATTTGTTCATCGGTATTTCCAGTATTGATGAACATTGTTGCTTTGGTGCCTCTTTAAACCCATTTCACTCAACTTGAGTCTCTGTCCGTCCTGTGAGGGTCTCCTGTGGTGTGAGGAGGATCAGCTGTGTGGACTTTAGATCATTATCAGTGTTTGAAGAAAGGAAAGGATGAAGGAGAAGCGTAGGATGGTTGGACACAGACCTGATTCACGGGCAGAGGAGAGTCCCTTGTTGATGTTATAGCTGTTTTTCGTTACAAGGAAAAGCACATTTTGTTCATTTAAAACATATTGGGACTGTAAACGTGTGCTTGCTTCTTTATTTAATACCTTGTATGTCCCACCCTCACTGTCCCCTTGGCTGTAAATGTCCCTTCTGTGGTGCAAATTCTGGACCGTCTTCTCACGGTCTTTACGGCCAGGTTGTACTGTTCTTAAGTAGAGCACTCGAGTATTATAATTCTTATTTTAGCAGCACTTACAGAACAACACTTTTAAAATAACTCCCTGAAATAACTACGTTTACTATTTACTACCGGCTGATACTTAAATACTTTATAATTAAATGTTTGTATAGTTGTTATTATGCATAAGTGTGCATGTTTATTTTCCATTTGATTTCTGACACATGTGCAATGCCTTGTTTACATGCTGCTTGTTCCACTTCATTCTTAAAGTACAGCTACCTATCTAAGCTACCTTGTGTGTGTACTTATTTAATTCTAATATAATTAACGTGTGCTTTATTTAATACCACTTACTGTATGTCTCACCCTCACTGTCCCCAACACTGTTGATGTCCCTCCTGCGGTAGCTTCACAGGCTGTAATTAAGAGTGTGATGGTTTCATCTATTTCTACATCTTGAGTAAAACTAACCTTTTGAATGTCAACAAACTCCATTTTGCTCATTAAAATGCTTAAGCGTAAAACATCACGCCAATATTTCATATTTTTCTGTTCCAGGCGTAGGCTTTGGCAATCCATATGAGTTGGCGTTCAGCCTTTCAATAAAAACCTTCTTACTGCCGTCCATACTGTTTGCTTTCCAGGAAAGAAAGGGAGAATAAACTCAAAATCATCATCACTTTTATCCCAACTGTAGAAGATGTAGAAGAAATCACAATTTATGGAAGAATTCAAAGTTGATTTCATTAAGATGTTGTCTCAGTTTACCTGATGAATCATTTTATTGAAGTTGAGGATTGTGATCAAGTCGTTTTTGTTTTGATTCCGTAAACAGATCAAGCAGACTTTTATTGTCTAATTCAAAAACCTTAATAGATAGTTTGTTGAACAAAACATTGTTAGAAATAACAAATGAACCACGTTTCATATTAACATGACACGAAGTACAGAACGTTTATTAGATTGTAAAGGAATACATCTTTAGCTGTAATGTTTTCTGGATGGAAACATTTGAACATTTACAGTAGGCCAATTTCTAGGAAATTCCCCTCCGTGTGTGTGTGTGTGTGTGTGTGTGTGTGTGTGTGTGTGTGTGTGTGTGTGTGTGTTGTGTGTGTGTGTGTGTGTGTGTGTGTGTGTGTGTGTGTGTGTGTGTGTGTGTGTGTGTGTGTGTGTGTGTGTGTGTGTGTGTGTGTGTGTGTGTGTGTGTGTGTGTGTGTGTGTGTGTGTGTGTGTGTGTGTGTGTGTGTGTGTGTGTGTGTGTGTGTGTGTGTCTCTCAGTGGACTTCCCCACTAAAGTGGCTCATTATCTCGCACACTGTGATCATTAGAGAGGCGTCTCTGGAGAAAACACACACTCAGGTGAACACCCAGGGGGACACAGACTGAGGAGTGGGACAGCGACACGCGCACACACACAGTCACACACACACACACACACACACACACACACACACACACACACACACACACACACACACACACACACACACACACACACACACACACACACACACACACACACACACACACACACACACACACACACACACACACACACACACACACACACAGAGAGAGACATACGTATGTGTTCCCATCGATTTCCCTTAAGGGAACCCTTTTCTATCATCGACTAAACTGATGACCCATGACTAAGTGACACATTTAATGGATATTTCATATAATATTCAGTGCATAATAATAATAACAACAACACATAACAATAAACTGTGCAATTAACCCAAACAATGAACACAATAACAGCAGGAAAGTTGTGTGAAACAAGCGATTAGAATCCATTTTGAGTGTTATTTTTATGGACTTTTAATTCTAATCTTTGTCAATATTATGTTTTTCTTAATATAATAACAATCAAACAGTAAGCCTTCTTTTCTGACAAGGTCAGTAAATATCTTCTCAAAATTACATACAGTATGTACCTTTATCTATTTCCTAGAGACTTACCTAAAGAGACCTACCTGTGTGGAGTCATATCTCACTGCACTGTGTGTGTGTGTGTGTGTGTGTGTGTGTGTGTGTGTGTGTGTGTGTGTGTGTGTGTGTGTGTGTGTGTGTGTGTGTGTGTGTGTGTGTGTGTGTGTGTGTGTGTGTGTGTGTGTGTGTGTGTGTGTGTGTGTGTGTGTGTGTGTGTGTGTGTGTGTGTGTGTGTGTGTGTGTGTGTGTGGTTTCTAGGCTATTGGAATCCTGACTGAGGTTTACAGTACGATACTATTGGTGGGCCGGAGATAAGCTGTGCTGCTGTTCCCCTTTACCGTAGCCAAGATAAGGCATTTCTGTGCAGTGTGTGTTTGTGTGTGTGTGAGAGAGAGAGTGTATGAGAGACTATGTAAAATCTTCTACTGTATATGTGTGTGTGTGAAGCTTTTGTGTCTGTAACCTTTAAGTTTCTGATCAAAATTTTGTCTGGATTTTGTATTCATACGGACATTTATGTAGCATTTTTTTCAATCAGTCAAATAAAAAAGCTGAATGTGAAGATACTCAGCTTTTTCTTCATCTCATACAATCATAAAACTGAACTTATTTGGGTATGTTAATTATTTCCGCTGTATTTCAAAGTGAATTCAGATGCTATGAAGGTCCACAAAGTCTCTCCAGGAAGCAAATCTACCCATCTGAGAATGCATATATACTGAAGAGTGCATTGTGTGTGTGTGTGTGTGTGTGTGTGTGTGTGTGTGTGTGTGTGTGTGTGTGTGTGTGTGTGTGTGTGTGTGTGTGTGTGTGTGTGTGTGTGTGTGTGTGTGTGTGTGTGTGTGTGTGTGTGTGTGTGTGTGTGTGTGTGTGTGTGTGTGTGTGTGTGTGTGTGTGTGTGTGTGTGTGTGTGTGTGTGTGTGTGTGTGTGTGTGTGTGTGTCCTCAGTCCATTGGCTGACTGTATCCCACAGTGCTCTTATTTCTCTACCTGTAGCTGCTATTGATTCCTTCCCAGAAGCTTTCGCCCTGCTGTCCCGTCTGTTTGGAGCTACACTGAGCCTCCTCTATCGATACCTGCTCGCTCCGTCTAGACTTCCTCACGGTTGCTGGGGTTTCACTTTTATTTAATCAGAGTCCAGCTCTACTCCAAAACTCTTCTCCGAGTTGCCATCGTCACACTTTTATCTGAGCTTTGTGCATCCTTTGGTCGGGCTGGATTTCTGTCTCTGTACTTTACTTCTCCTCTCGCTTCCTGTCTCTAGCCTCCGTGTGTTTGTCTATGTGCTGCAGCACGCTGGAAGAGAACGTTAATTTGCTTTTCGCTGAGGGTGAAAAAATCAAGTTTCCCAAGCACCACAAAGATAGATAACTCCGACTTGTGCCCTGCTCCGCTGTGGGAACCTGATTAGTTCATGTTTACGGCCTCAGAAGTGGAGCTTTGCCCTGCAGTAGTGGAAAGAAACAATAAGCAACGAATAGGGGAGTTTATCATTTTGACAGTGTAGTTTTCTAATAAAAGGAATAGTGTTTGTATTTGTGTGCATATAGGTGTCGTTCTACGCCTCTGACTGCGAGAGTTTTTCTTCTTCGTGCGTGACTCATATTGACTTGAATGTGTGACAATAATTAAATTAAATGGAAATCCCTGGCTCTTGCCTCGGCTGGTAATGTGTTTATTATATAGATCTGCTGCTACCTGGGCATTGTTTTCCTCTCAGCTGGAACAAAAGCATCAAGCAGCCGCAGGTGACACATCGCGCTACAGAGGAAAGCACAATCTGCATAATTGGCAGGAACGCAGCGTTTATAATTGGTTGTCAGAAGAGTTGTTCCCCGCTGTGTGTGCTATCAACTTGTCACAGTATCTACGTCTGAGTAAACGGGCCGTCTCTTTTGTCTTTGTGTGTCTGCAGCTCTGTGTGTGTTGCAGTCGAGTGAAGAGGAGGCCCCCGTCCCGCAGAATAAATCCATGGAGGACATCGAGGAGCTGGCCGCCAGCTACGAGCGCAAACTCATAGAGGTGAGTGATGCCTTATTTTGTAATGCTTTGTTGTGTATTCGTTTTAAAAAAAGTAAAAGTGTCGTCACTAGGGATGTCCCGATCACCTTTTTTTGCTCCCGATCCGATTCCGATCATTTGATTTTGGCAATTTGCCGATACCGATTTTTCCCGATCCGATCTTTATGCAATGCATTAAGAGAAAAAAAGTTAAAAAGCATTCAAGTTGTCCCTTAAGGTTATTTTTTTATTTAAATTGGATATTCTATCCAACATGGATATAGCTTCTTTCTTTCACAGCAGCATTGGATCAGTTCAGTTGGGCAGCATTGGATCAAAACAAAATAAAGCTTATCAGTACTCGTTAGCTTACTGCTACAATTAGACACTGCGCCCACTCTGTTGCCAGATTTGAGAGAAATAAGCAACCAGGTCTATGAAAACAAGCCCCAAAGAAGCAACACATACATGATGTTGTGTCATTTGAAACCAAAACTAAGGCCTCAGGATGACTTTAACACTTGAACATGGTCATTTTTGTTTTGTAATATTGAATACAACATTTTAAAAAAGTATTTAAAAAAATAAAATAAAAAAAAAATCCCGATCCCCGATTTTTTTCTTCCGATCTTTTGAAAATCACGTGATCGGCTCCGATCCCCGATCACGTGATGGGATCGGGACATCTCTAGTCGTCACAGTTCTTGTGAATATTTGACAGTTTTTAAGTACATTTCACAGCATTTAAATGAACATATCATCATATTGGGAAATGTTTTAACTCACTTTATTGCTAGTTAGTTGACAAGATTGATATCGATGATGCGATGTTGGATTGCATAAAGATTTGAAGCAGGGGAAAATAGCTAGTGGAACGCCTAGAAAGTTTTCAATGTTTTCTTCGGCCTGATTACTGAAAAGGATATATTTTTCCATCTGCAGTTCACTCCTCGCATCTCTTTTTGTTATGTATGAACAATGCAATTGAGTACTTAAACCCTCAGCCTCTGATCCACAATGCAAGAAATGGTGTCGAGGAAAACAATGTTGTTTGTTTGCAGTCATTTCATTTGTCTGTGGTAACGATTTATTGATGTCAGTGAGCCACCTGGAGCTTGAGAAATACCTCAATTAGCACAAAACACATTCAAGGAAAGAAGGTTTTTTGGTCTGTTGAGAGCCGCGAAGGGAACATTGAGCAGAGAATTGTACTTTCTGCAGCTGCACTGATTCAAACCTCTTATCAGCAACTAGAGACGTTCCCAGAGCAGGTTTTACAGTGGTTGCATTGCATGATGAAGATCTTTTATAACTGGAAGTTCTGCATGATGTTGTCCTCTATTTGACGGACAATAGGAGGTGTCTCTCGTTGGAATCGTCCAAATGAGAAAGTAGGTTTAACATTAATAAGTAATAATTCCCCCAGTGTGCCAAACTTTGTTTTCACTTATTTGTTTTAATTTTTTAATTTAGTTTTTATTGAGTCAGGCACAATGAGTTTACAATCAATATGTTTCCCTTTCCCCCCCTCCCCTCCCGGTCCTAGCTAGTAAAGTAAATAAATAAATAGATACATATATAGGTAAAAATAAAGTAATGTAAAAGATAATATTAAAATAAAATTAATAGATAAGGAAATAAAGAATAATAACAATAATACATGTACCCATATACTCACATATGTATACCCACATATACACATACAAATATATATATATGTACATACCTACACACATGTACACATACACACACATACACGTACTGTACATACATACATGTATATAAAGACAAAAAAAAACACATAGTTCCCCCCTTCCTTATTCATTTAGTTTAAGTTTAATTTGTTTTCACTTATGTATGCACATGTATGTGTGGTGCATTTTTAATGGTGCTTACTTATTTATTGTCCATTTTCTTGTCACTCTCCATTGGGTTCTCACAGTTGTCGAGTCACTGTCTGATGAATTAAATCTGCCTGTGATGCAGGACGAAGGATTTTCTCATCCCTGACATGTAACAAGTTTTATAACCGAAATATTGTAAAATGGCTCGGCTAAACCACACAGAAGAGGGAACCGTTCTAAGGCGGAATTGCCCCAAAAACGAGGTCCTTTTGGTTTTTCTAACCACTTTTCCATAACTTGTTTGTCCTAAACATCTCTCACTGTGCATATGGACATTCAAACATGTTTAATTAAGAAAAATAGCTCAAGAAACACCATCTAAATTAGTAAAAAAAAACGTGAAATACTGACTTTATTTGATGATTTTACAACAGTCATTAGCATTTAAGTACTTTTAGCAAGATATGTCACTAGAATAAAAATGCTAAATAAGCACTTTAAGGATCTTGGCTTGTCGGTCATGATCGTTTTTTTTTGTGAACGGACAAATGTTGTTCCACTTTAAATATTGCATCAGCAGGGAAATGTGGGACGGAATGATCTCCTTTCCTTTGGTAAAGCAGGGTCCAGTATATCCTCTGCTAAATGAGATAACAAAGGAAGCATTGAAGCCCCTTTCCTATTATTTAGAGAACTTGAACAGCTTTCATCATGGCTGCCACTTCTTCTGGGTCATTTCCCTCCCTAAGGCAAGGCAAGTTTATTTATATAGCACCTTTCAACACAAGGCAATTCAAGGTGCTTTACAAAAATGAAAGACATTCAGACAAAGGTATTTAAAAACAGTCATTAAAAAGAAAAGATAATAAAATAAACATTAAAAGAAAAAATACATGAATGATGTTGTGTAATTTGAAACCAAAAATAAGGCCAAAGGATGAATAAAAAGTTACATGAATAAAAAGTTACAGTGCAGTTTAAGATATGAATACTTCACACAGATGAACACAACGGCTCAGTTTCAATTAAAAGCAGCGACACAACGAAAAGTCTTCAGCCTGGATTTAAACGTAGTAAGAGTTGCAGCGGACCTGCAGGTTTCTGGGAGTTTGTTCCAGATATTTGGAGCATAATAACTGAACGCTGCTTCTCTATGTTTAGTTCTGACTCTGGGGACAGAAAGCTGACCAGTCCCTGAAGACCTGAGAGATCTGGATGGTTCATCCTTTAGCAGGAGGTCAGAAATGTATTTTGGGCCTAAACCATTCAGTGCTTTATAAACCAGCAGCAGTATTTTGAAATCAATTCTTTGACACACAGGAAGCCAGTGAGAAGACTTCAGAACAGGAGTGATGTGATCCACTCTCTTAGTGTCAGTGAGGACTCCAGCAGCGGCATTCTTAATCAGCTGCAGCTTTCTAATAGATTTTTTAGTGAGACCTGTAAGACACCATTACAGTAGTCCAGTCTACTGAAGATAAAAGCATGGACACGTTTTTCCAAATCCTGCTGTGACTTTAGTCTTTTAATCCTAGATATGTTCTTTAGGTGATAGTAAGCTGGTTTAGTAACTGTTTTAATGTGACTGTTGAAACTCAGGTCAGAGTCCATGACTACACCTAGATTTCTGGCTTTATCTGTTGTTTTGAACATTGCAGACTGAAGCTAAGTGCTAACTTTTATTCGTTCTGCCTTGGCTCCAAAAACCATGACCTCAGTTTTGTCTTTTTTTAATTGGAGAAAGTTCTGACACATCCAGTCATTGATTTGTTCAATGCACTTACTCAGTGTTTTAACTGGAGAATAGTCTCCTGGTGAAATGGTTATGTAAATGTGTGTGTCATCCGCATAGCTATGGTAACTTATTTTGTTGTTTTTCATTATCTGAGCCAGTGGTAGCATGTAGATGTTAAAGAGAAGAGGCCCCAAGATGGAGCCTTGAGGTACCCCACATGTCATATTTGTCAACTCAGATTTGTATTTACCTATAGAAACAAAGTTGTTTCTGTCCTTTTAAACCAATGTAGAATTGTTTCCGAAAGTCCCACCCAGTTTTCTAGTCGGTCTAGTAATATGTTGTGGTCAACAGTGTCAAACGCAGCACTGAGATCTAATAATACTAACACTGAAGTTCTGCCACTGTTTGTGTTTAAGTGGATGTCATTGAAGACCTTTACAAGAGCACTCTCAGTGCTATGGTTTAGACGAAATCCTGACTGGAACACATCGAAACAGTTATTTAAATGCAAGAAATTACTCATTTGTTGAAAAACTACTTTTTCCTAAGGAACCTTGTAAAAAGAGAACAGATATGTCTTGCAACAGGAGAGACAGCATGTGGTTATAATTGTCCACCACTCATTTTTCCACCCATCTGGGAGTTGCCTTAATATTCTGCATATGTCTGCAAGCCTTCAGTGTCAGCAGCTCCACTGACGGTCCAGATGTGAAGATTCACAGATTTACATGAGCAGCTGTCAGCTGTCTCGCCTCTGAGACAAATATCCGACTCACCAAGTTATTGATTTTTGAAAATGTCACATCGAGTCTCGTTGGACACATAGAGGCCTGCCAGACACAAATAGATATTGGACAGGGCTCAGCCATAATTAACCTGGGAAACACTGTGACCTAGTTCAGCTTTAATACGATGATGCTAATGCAACTTATTGACTTTGACTTTGTTTATATTTGGGAACAATCCCAAGGTGCTTGATGCTCTTTTCCTCCTCTTCTGGTCATGTTTTCTGCTCGGCTGTGCACAGGGCAGTAAATCGTTTTTGGAAAAGAGATCTAAATGAACGTGAGGTTCTTCAATATGGAAAACAATGTCAGTAATCCCTTGGACACTGGCCGTGACTTTGGCTTTTCGTTAAACGTGCCATGATCTGAGTTTTTAGTTAATCAGTTTACCTTATTTTTATTAGTATTCTCACCCTGAGGAATGTCTGGTTTATGTACGGTACGCTTCACCAGATTCACCAGATGTGCGAGTGTCTGGATGAGTGGGTATTCTCAACTTAAAGGGGACCTATCATGCAAAGTGCACTTTTTTATGTCTTTTATACATGAATGTGTGTCGGGAACTCACGCAGCGTCAGAAAATAAAACCCTTTCACTTTTCCTCCGTACCCACATCTTTTAAAAACGGGGGTACAACGAGCGGATACAGATTTGCTGCCGATATGACGTAATTTCGGATGGTGGACCCACAGAAAGTTGCTATCAGAAACAATGCCTGACGTGTTTTGGACTTAATCTCGTCTTTGTTTACATTAGCAAGCCTCACTAACACTCAGAGCTAACCTGTACTGTAGAGCACATGTGTTTAAAAAGCAGGAAATAAAAAAAGGAACTCACCTTGTGATAAACCCGCAAGAGAAAAAGCATTTGAGCTCCATCCTGTTTCAGAAATAATCCTTGATGTGGTTTACAACAGGATGGAGTTTTATCACAGCAGAATTTAACTTTATCTCCGGTAGAATTCTGATCAGGCATTAGCTCCGCCTCCTCTTATATTTTTTTCAAGCTAAGGACCCAAAATCCGCGTTTCTCTAACAGGGCTGCAAAAGAGGGGTATGAGCTGTATGAGGCATGGCTACAATGGGGGATCTGTTTGGTATCTTAAGCAAAAAACGTTACAGACATGTTTTGTATAGGTATATACATATGTGTATAGGCCCTACAATATATTTTTCCAATATAGCATAATAGGTCCACTTTAATCTTCATGGTTGTCTGGTCTAAGTGGGTTTTAAAAGCTGTCAAAGTAAGAGGCCGGTTGAAATTTGTCCCAAAAGGTCTGAAAAATGAAAGGAAAGACAATGAAATCATAAAAAGTGTTAATGAGTGAAAGGCTGACGGGGATAAAAACAAAGAGGGAAGAAAGACAACTCGAGGGCATGAAGGTGTAAGCATTTTAATCTTCAGCTTTATTGCGTGTTGCTCTTCATTCTCTGCGAGTAATAAAAACAAATTACATAATCCAGTTTACATGTCCACCGAGGTTTCTGCAGAAATGCGTGACACTGATCTGTGGCTCCAGTGAAGGAGGTGGGCAGGAAGTGATGTAACATCGCCTGAACAATGCATACAAGCTGCTGAACATACAGCACAGAAACACCTCACTGAACCTGAAGATCACTCACACTCACCAGCATGTGACCGTTTTTAATTAAATGTAAATTCAATTATGAAACTAAAAATGATAACAGCATGGATTTGGCATTTGGTATTATTGTGTGCCCTTTGTTATCCCCGTTTAAAAAGTATTCCACAGTATCTTCTGATGGAGAAAACTAATGTTTGTTGGCCACAGCTGACTTTAAATTGACTGGACTTCTTTCTGCGGACTGATATGAATGCACGTAGTCCCTTGATCCTCCTTAGCAATGGGCTGTTCTCCTTAGCAACGGTCTGTTTTCTTTAGCAACGGTCTGTTCTCCTTAGCAACGGTCTGTTCTCTTTAGCAATGGTCTGTTCTCCTTAGCAATGGTCTGTTCTCTTTAGCAACAGCCTGTTCTCCTTAGCAATGGTCTTTTCTCCTTAGCAATGGTCTGTTCTCCTTAGCAACAGTCTGTTCTCCTTAGCAACGGTCTGCTCTCTTAGCAACAGTCTGTTCTCCTTAGCAATGGTCTGCTCTCTTTAGCAATGGTCTGTTCTCCTTAGCAACGGTCTGTTCTCCTTAGCAACGGTCTGTTCTCCTTAGCAACTGTCTGTTCTCCTTAGCAATAGTCTGTTCTCTTTGGCAACACACAGTTCTCTTTAGCAACTGTTTCTTCTCCTTAGCAACAGTCTTCTCTCTTTAGCAATGTTCTGTTCTCCTTAGCAACAGTCTGTTCTCCTTAGCAACGGTCTGTTCTCCTTAGCAACAGTCTGTTCTCTTTATCAATGGTCTGTTCTCTTTAGCAACGGTCTGTTCTCCTTAGCAACGGTCTGTTCTCCTTAGCAACTGTCTGTTCTCCTTAGCAATAGTCTGTTCTCTTTGGCAACACACAGTTCTCTTTAGCAACGGTTTCTTCTCCTTAGCAACAGTCTTCTCTCTTTAGCAATGTTCTGTTCTCCTTAGCAACAGTCTTCTCTCTTTAGCAATGATTTGTTCTCCTTAGCAACAGTCTGTTCTCCTTAGCAATGGTCTGGTCTACTTAGCAACGGTCTTTTCTCTTTAGCAACAGTCTGTTCTCCTTAGCAACCGTCTGTTCTCTTTATCAATGGTCTGTTCTCTTTAGCAACGGTCTGTTCTCTTTAGCAACAGTGTTTTCTCCTTAGCAACAGTCTCTTCACGTTAGCAACAGTCTGTTCTACTTAGCAACGGTCTGTTCTACTTAGCAACGGTCTGTTCTCTTTAGCAGCAGGCTGTTGTTTAGCGAAAAACAAACAACCTGTGGAATGTCCAAATTGACCAATCAGAATGGAGTATTCAACAAAGCCGGACAAATAAGATATGGACAAATAAGGGTGTCATAGATGTATTGTCACTGTCTTTCAGCTGTTAGAATATCTTTCTAAAATAACAAGAGCAGCCGAAGTGAAGCTGGAGATAATGAAAGAAGTAATCCTAGAAAAGGATTTTCAGCACTGTAAATCTATGAAGGTAAAACTCTCCTCAGGCACTTCACAATTGTTTAAATTGTTAACTGTTACCAGCTATATAATAACCTTTTGACATCAATGAACAGATTATACAAAGTAATAATGTGTTTAATTTTAATTTTAATTCAATTCAATCCAGGCAATTACACTTTTGTCCACCTTTTTAGTTGATGGTTTTTCATTAACATAGTGTAAATAATGACCAATTTGACTCAAGTTCACAAGTAGGAACTATGACTTCAAAGGTGTTATTATGTACTTTTTCTATTTGAAGGTTGGACATAGATAGAGATATAGATACCTGTTACTGTAGTACAAACACATTCTTTTGGCAATTACGGCAACGATCCAACAGAATTGCTTTATGAGATAACATCAATGAGCAAACTATACTGGTTTGTTATTGGTCCATTTGGCTCTGTTGCCTTGCTTTAATGTTTTAACAATAAAACAATCTGGAAGATATGCACTAATAGGTTTTCTAAAAGGTATTCGCTGTTGTAAAATAATCCTATCAAACCTGTGAAGAGGCATCATGTGAGTCATTAGGAAGCACCTCTTGTTTACATTTAAAAGGCAAGTCCTTGCTCTTAAAATTGGGCCCTTGTTACATTAGTGCTGTAAACGGAGTCTTCTGTTGCTTAAAGGCTGGATCATCCTATCCCAGATTCAGCAGACTGGCATCCATTAAACAAACAACTATATTAGAAGTCTTGTAAATGTGCAGTTCAAATTACTGCAGATCTTTTTTGTTTTGTTTTCCCATGGTGTATTTTTATATCTGCCGTGTTGTATTGATAAGTTGAGGGAGCTTCTGGAGGATAGACGAGAGATATGGGTCGAAACTTCCAGTGGGATCAGGGATTCTCCCTTTGATCCACCAGCTCATTAATTAACCATAAACAACATCAAGAACACGAACAACAATTACAAGCCAGCAACTCAGAGTCTCCGCTGTTCAGAGAGTAGATGCTGTTTAAAAAAAAGAATATTCGCGATATGCCTGTATGATGCCCGTTGTCTTCCCTTTGTAATACAAGTGACTGTGACCCTTAAAAAGACAAAATACTGCATAATGCATGCTACTCCTCTCAGGATGAAGCAGCTGTATCTGTTTGAAGTGAGCACAATAGCCATTTTAGGCCTTATCAAATGATCTTTTCACTTGAATTATTGTAAGTAAATATAATGATTTGATAGGACTCTTTTCCTCATAATACCGTCATGACATCAGTGTTTCAGGTAAAATGTGTGTGCATGTGGATGAATCTAGGGTGCATTCACACCTAATAGTCCGCTTCTCTGGTGCGCACCAGACGACAGTTTGTTACATTGTTTCATTTTTCAGAAGGTACGGTTTGCGTTCACACGGGCAAAACTCAAACGGACTATAAACTTTAAACACAAGTTATGTGCTCGGAAATGCTGTTCAACCATTGGTCAGACATTAAGGGGGTAAAAACGCATGTGGTGTTCTTACTTTTATGTAGCTGGCGGAGAATTTTTACTTTACACAACACTGTTCAACACTCTTTAACTAAACAACCGCGGATGTCTTGAAAGACTCTTTCGCTAAAGATTTTGAAGATATCTGCGTTCTTGTGACACGTAAATACTACGCTTCCTATGTTTTGGTGCGGACTGCGTTCACACCAGCAATGAACCGCTCCAGAGTTTGCAAGCAAGCGCTCCGAGACCACCTATTTTAGTGGACCAGAGTCCGGTTGTTTAGTTCACTTAAGAGGTCTCGGACTGCATTCACACCGACCCAAATGAACCGCACCAAGCGGCTAAACGCAACAGGGTTCGATTCAACCGGACTATACAAGGCAGTCGTGAACGCACCCTTAAAAGACCCACACTAGAGTAAAATGATCACACCAGCATTACATCTTAATGTTCCGGCTATATAGCTTTAAAAGTGTGTATGTTTATTAAAGATATCATCTACTTTCTGTATTGAGCCCAGCAGGGATCAACTCCCGGCAGTATTTAAGGTTTAAAAGTGTGTTCACAACAAGGTAACAACTTACTTTCTTGTTTGTTTTACCAGCTTTGTAGTCCGTTTGCTATAAGCCCCAAAACTTTGGATCGCTGTAAATCCTTTCAATGTCAAACGGCACCTAAAATAAAAAAGGGTTGACAATTTTCCCACACAAAACGTGTTGTAATTTTGAAATGAATGAGTCCTTGAGTTCAGAAAAGGGCACCTGCCTGTTTCTAGCCCACCAGTGTGACATGTGTAACTTGCAGTAGATTTGATCAGCTCTAGCTCGTTGGCTGATTAAGCTAACGCTAGATCTGTTAACTCTTTCTCTGACTGACTTTGTAATGTCTCCTGGTCACTATGCATAATTGATAAGCAAAATAAATCTTTTCTTTAAGGCCTGAGCAGCCACTGGGACAGAGAAAGCTCTTCTTGGAAACACACTATGTGACATAGCCTTCCCTGTATTTTCACATCAATAATGTTTCCAGCTTACTCGTGTTTAATTTGACAACATACTTCAACATTGAGGCTAAAGCTGTAAACAGGAAATGTTGAATAAAAAAGCAGCATTCTTCTTGCATTGCAGCGTAGAGCTTATAAATTATAAATTTCATCTGTTTGGCGGCTAAATTATGTTAGCTATAGTTAGCTAGCTAAATACACTAAGGTTATCGCAATTTCTTTGTTGACAAAACTGCCTCTGGCGGACTTTCTAATGTCTTAGCTAAAGCTAATCTGACAAACAAGTATCATTTGTAAGTAAAGGATCTCCTTTCACTCTGGTTTGCCTCTAAGAAAGTAAATCCTTCTCTTTGTATCTGGAGGAATATGCGGAACTGTTATACATGGAGCCTTCCTTTAAGGCCTGAGCGGGTCATAGTAAAGCTCTTCTTGGAAACATACTATGAGACATGAGCCGCTTTCACACCAAGTACTTTGCCGTACTTAGTGCCCCGGCACTTAGTGCCCCGGCACTTAGTACCCCAGGCAGGGCACTAAGTACAGATCGCGTTCACACCGGAATAAGTTCGGAAGATTAGGCAAATGAGCCGCTGACGTCACTTCTTCTTGTTCTTCTTCTTCTGCTTTGGGTTTACTGGCAGGCCGCAAACCACTTCACGATGTATACTGCCACCCGAAGTCCCCGGCCGGAAGTCCCCGGAGTTGGGAACTGGCTTCCGAGTAAATCGCCAGAACGCCAACACCTCCTCATCTCCACCGCTCCCATGTTTTCTTTTGTGTTGCAATAAGTTAGTCTCTCTGCGTTGGTGCGCGGGGCTAATGCTAATGCCAGCAAATACAATGGCGGCTTCACAAAACTTTTCAGAGTTTTACGGGGCGTGGTTTGCAATTCGCCCAGCCAATAGAAATTGGTACTTTTGTCTCCCCAGGAAAGTACCACCTTTCTAGCAGGCACTGAAAATGGGGGTAAAAGTTCCTTGCACTAAGTACTCTTTTTGGTGTGAACGCAAAATAAAGGGTACTAACGGAACTAAACGGGAAAAGTACGGGGAAAAGTACTCCAGTGTGAACGCGCCTATGGCCTTCACTGTGGGCCTCTTATCCCATAAATAATGTCTCCACTTAACTCACTTATACCTTGACATACCGGATAACATGCTCCAACATTGAGCAGCGTAGAACTTATTGATTATTTATTTCATTCAGTTTTACTGCTCTGTTTACATATTCTTTCGGTTTGTATTTTCAAACTGTATTTTGGGTAACATTGGCCAACCAAGAATATCATCCAGGGCTCACAGAGGGAAAATACTACAGTAGATGTTTATGTTAATACACCACTGTATACAATGTAATATAGACGTTTTTATATATGAATTGTTGTTATACAGTATATGTTAGTACAATGTAGATGCTTTGCTCTATTTATTTAGTTTACATAAATATTTTTCTTTAGATTTGTTGCTTTATTTGTATTTTTAGTGTATTTAATTGTATTCTAAAGTTGAGCAACAGGTTTTTTTAATTGTTGTTAATTGTTAGATTTTTTCCAAGCCCACAGACTGATATATTGATTTAATGATGTGCTCCTTGTTTGAAAACGTTCCTTGTGCGCACACTTGCCCACGGATCTTGATCAACCTTTGCAAAGGTGCGCCAAACTTATTTTCTCAAGACAATCAAACCAGACTTTTTGGAGAGTGTGTTAAAGAGGCAGGTGCCTAAATGGAGCGTGGGTGATTTAAAGTATTCAAGCAGACAGTATGAGAGCATTTTTTGAACATTAAAGCATGTAAACCAAGGCAGAACCAATATAAATGTTAGCTCTGATAAGACAGGAATGTTCAATTTACCTACTTCTGATCTTTTGGCATCATGGAAGCAGGTTCATTCACAAATAAGTGAAAACATGTGCTACCATGTATCCATAGCTACCAGCTGACTGTCATTTAACACGCTATCTTCACACTAGCAAAGTCCTGTCAGTGTATATTAAAATTCAGACTCCTGATGCTTAAAGGGACTACTTTCCGAATGTAAACCTAATCTTAATCTGTCCCAACACTTCTGGCACCCGCAGCCCGGCAGAACATGCACTAAGAGAGGGCTTTAGTTCCTCACTGTTCATCTGGGTGTGATGAAAACACCCCGGAATTAAAGCTGACAGACTCTGCTTTAACTTTGCGTTTCAAAGTAATATTACTGCTCACCCAAAAAAACATGTGTGATCCAAGCGCTGGTGGAGCTCTCTGTGATGCAGCAGTGACAAAGAGCTCCAGATTTAGCCTCTTTTTATAAACCATTTCTGTCTTTTTCTATTGGTCCATCTGCCGCTCTCATGCGCTCTCACACTTCCTAACTCATCTCTCTTTGTATCTCTTTTTTCACCTCGGTGCAGAGTGGACAGCACAGCTTGTGATGTCTATATCGGGCCTTTCTCACCCTCTTTTATGTATCTTGTTTTCCGTCTCTCAGCCGTGCGTCTTCCTGCAGCAGCTGTGTTGAAGTGAGTCAGAAACGCACAGATAGAGACACGCTACTTTTAGATTTACACAGCCGCCCAGAATTGGCGGTTTTCCGGGTGACGCTTCGCCCAGTTTAAAGGTCCCCTATTATACTGTCTTTCATCAATATATTATAGGTCTCAGATGTATCCGGAACCTGTCTCTGATTGGCTGGAACACCAAACAGATCATTGCAGCGTTACCCATAATCCCCTCTGTTTCAGCCCTGTTTCCAAAAGTGCTAATTCTCTCTCTATTACTTTAGATGAAAATAAGGAGCCCCTCCCCACGCCCCTCTGAGAGACATTTGGTTACAAAGAACTCAATGGTGCTCTAGGAGGAGATTCAGGTGATAAGGGGGGGGGGGGGAGGTTACCTTGGTTGCTGATTGGCTAATGGTTACTCCAAATGGATCAGGACAAAAAGAGAGAGAATCTTTGTTCCTGAAACTTTCAGAGTCTCTTTCCACAGAGGGGACACATGTTGATGTAGAAGAGACATGGAGAAGAGGGGACACATGTTGATGTAGAAGAGACATGAAGAAGAGGGGACACATGTTGATGTAGAAGAGACATGAAGAAGAGGGGACACATGTTGATGTAGAAGAGACATGGAGAAGAGGGGACACATGTTGATGTAGAAGAGACATGGAGAAGAGGGGACACATGTTGATGTAGAAGAGACATGAAGAAGAGGGGACACATGTTGATGTAGAAGAGACATGAAGAAGAGGGGACACATGTTGATGTAGAAGAGACATGAAGAAGAGGGGACACATGTTGATTTAGAGAAGAGACATGAAGAAGAGGGGACACATGTTGATGTAGAAGAGACATGAAGAAGAGGGGACACATGTTGATGTAGAAGAGACATGAAGAAGAGGGGACACATGTTGATTTAGAGAAGAGACATGAAGAAGAGGGGACACATGTTGATGTAGAAGAGACATGAAGAAGAGGAGACACATGTTGATGTAGAGGAGACATGAAGAAGAGGGGACACATGTTGATGTAGAAGAGACATGAAGAAGAGGGGACACATGTTGATGTAGAAGAGACATGAAGAAGAGGGGACATATGTTGATTTAGAGAAGAGACATGAAGAAGAGGGGACACATGTTGATGTAGAAGAGACATGAAGAAGAGAGGACACATGTTGATGTAGAAGAGACATGGAGAAGAGGGGACACATGTTGATGTAGAAGAGACATGAAGAAGAGGGGACACATGTTGATGTAGAAGAGACATGAAGAAGAGGGGACACATGTTGATGTAGAAGAGACATGGAGAAGAGGGGACACATGTTGATGTAGAAGAGACATGAAGAAGAGGGGACACATGTTGATGTAGAAGAGACATGAAGAAGAGGGGACACATGTTGATGTAGAAGAGGCATGAAGAAGAGGGGACACATGTTGATTTAGAGAAGAGACATGAAGAAGAGGGGACACATGTTGATGTAGAAGAGACATGAAGAAGAGGGGACACATGTTGATGTAGAAGAGACATGAAGAAGAGGGGACACATGTTGATTTAGAGAAGAGACATGAAGAAGAGGGGACACATGTTGATGTAGAAGAGACATGGAGAAGAGAGGACACATGTTGATGTAGAAGAGACATGGAGAAGAGGGGATACATGTTGATGTAGAAGAGACATGAAGAAGAGGGGACACATGTTGATGTAGAAGAGACATGAAGAAGAGGGGACACATGTTGATGTAGAAGAGACATGGAGAAGAGGGGACACATGTTGATGTAGAAGAGACATGAAGAAGAGGGGACACATGTTGATGTAGAAGAGACATGAAGAAGAGGGGACACATGTTGATGTAGAAGAGACATGGAGAAGAGGGGACACATGTTGATGTAGAAGAGACATGGAGAAGAGGGGACACATGTTGATGTAGAAGAGGCATGAAGAAGAGGGGACACATGTTGATTTAGAGAAGAGACATGAAGAAGAGGGGACACATGTTGATGTAGAAGAGACATGAAGAAGAGGGGACACATGTTGATGTAGAAGAGACATGAAGAAGAGGGGACACATGTTGATTTAGAGAAGAGACATGAAGAAGAGGGGACACATGTTGATGTAGAAGAGACATGGAGAAGAGAGGACACATGTTGATGTAGAAGAGACATGGAGAAGAGGGGACACATGTTGATGTAGAAGAGACATGAAGAAGAGGGGACACATGTTGATGTAGAAGAGACATGAAGAAGAGGGGACACATGTTGATGTAGAAGAGACATGGAGAAGAGGGGACACATGTTGATGTAGAAGAGACATGAAGAAGAGGGGACACATGTTGATGTAGAAGAGACATGAAGAAGAGGGGACACATGTTGATGTAGAAGAGACATGGAGAAGAGGGGACACATGTTGATGTAGAAGAGACATGAAGAAGAGGGGACACATGTTGATGTAGAAGAGACATGAAGAAGAGGGGACACATGTTGATGTAGAAGAGACATGGAGAAGAGGGGACACATGTTGATGTAGAGGAGCGTGAAGAAGAGGGGACACATGTTGATGTAGAAGAGACATGGAGAAGAGGGGACACATGTTGATGTAGAAGAGACATGAAGAAGAGGGGACACATGTTGATGTAGAAGAGACATGACGAAGAGGGGACACATGCTGATATAGAAGAGACATGAAGAAGAGGGGACACATGTTGATGTAGAAGAGACATGAAGAAGAGGAGACACATGTTGATGTAGAAAAGACATGAAGAAGAGGGGACACATGTTGATGTAGAAGAGACACGAAGAAGAGGGGACACATGTTGATGTAGAAGAGACATGAAGAAGAGGGGACACATGTTGATGTAGAAGAGACATGGAGAAGAGGGGACACATGTTGATGTAGAGGAGCGTGAAGAAGAGGGGACACATGTTGATGTAGAAGAGACATGGAGAAGAGGGGACACATGTTGATGTAGAAGAGACATGAAGAAGAGGGGACACATGTTGATGTAGAAGAGACATGACGAAGAGGGGACACATGCTGATATAGAAGAGACATGAAGAAGAGGGGACACATGTTGATGTAGAAGAGACATGAAGAAGAGGAGACACATGTTGATGTAGAAAAGACAGGAAAATGTGGATTTTGCATAATAGGGGACCTTTAAAATGTTAAAATGAACTTTTGATTTCCTGCGACTCGGCCTCCCGTCTGCCAGGAATGAAAAAAGATGTTCCTTGAAGTTATGATGTCCCTGCCCACTATGAAAGGGTCTCAGTTGTAATACTAGCACTAAGAACCACCTGCGATTAGTCTTTATGTAACACCACTAGGGGTGTAACGGTATACGTACCCGTACCGAAAACGAACCGAAACGTGACCTAAAAACCGAGGTACATACCGAACCGGAATGTTTGTGAACCGTTCCACCCCTAAACACCACAGAACATGATAACCCTCCCTGAAGATGTGGTCTTTTGGGAAATGCTGCAGTTGAATTGGAAAGGAGACAAACCCCCTGGATTACATTTTGAAGAAGTATTTTTCATCAGAAAGAATGAAATACGACGTTTGGACTGCGTTTAGGGGAGCATGTGGAAACAGAATGATGGATTGATATGTAAGACTGAAGGAAAAGGGCTATCATTTCATCTGGGATTTTGCAGCTTTGTGTCATTTCTTTCATTGGTGGGTTCATTAATGAAAAGCATGTAACTATAACAGTAATATTGATGCTAACGAAGCTCATGGGATTCATTCTTCAAATCATCCCTTATTTTTTAATACACTTTCTCGGTTTCTTAACTTTTAGATTCCAGCAACAATATCTAAAAATGTATCGTGGGGAGATCATTATCCATGCTAATCTATGACTATGCTCAAGGACATCTCATGGTTAACAGTTATTTCATAATTTCTAAATGAATCCTGCAATTTTTTCTTTTTCTTTTTCATTTTAACAAATCAAGACAAGACATATCCTGACATAGGTCGTTTTCATTCAAATGACAGATGGTTACATAACAAAGTATAATTAATAATTAAATAAAGCAAATCCAGTATAAATTGAAATAATTAAGTAAATAATATAAATAAATACAAAATAAATAAATAAAGTAAAATCAAATAAATACGAATGAAAGCATTTTACATAGGGACTGACCTCTTTGGCACAGCAGGATCAGATACACTGGGACTTTCCCATAGTATTCATCTAAAGTTTGGTTCATTTTCAACAACCCTCTTCAACCAGCGATACATCCAGCATTTCAACAATAGCCTAAAAATAAGCCTTACATAGTCTGTCGCAGAATCACAAATCTTTTATTAGCCCGCATCGGACTATTTACTGCGTTACAGCTGCACCGCTACAATGCAGGTAAAAAGCAAAAGACAATAAGAGTTGACTTGCATATTAAATAAAAAGGTAGTTCATTTTAAAAGGCATTTTTCATAATAAAAAAACTGACATCTAAAGAAAAGTGAGGTCTAATTTTGAGCCAGGGTATCTGCAGATTATTCCATCCCAGACTTGTTGAATTTAGGCGTGAAACGAGATGAATAAATCAATGTTTTTTTGTTAAACTCATCAACGCCATCTTGCCGTAAGGGAGCCTGGAGGGACAATTGAGTGAGATTGAACTCTGCTTTGTTTGGGAGGAAGAGGGAGACACCTGAGTGTTTGTGAGAATACACAAGTGATGTGTTTATCAAACAGTACATTAGTTTCTCTTCCTGTTGCTGCGTGTGTTTTCTTCTTTAAACACAGAACCATGCCCTTATTGAGTTCATGCATTTCTCTTGGCTTATCACCATAGCAACGAATACAAAAGACACACAAATATGTTCTGTCTGTAACCTTTAATCTCCTCTTATCGTCCAACTCTTGTTGTCCTCTCCATACCTCTTGTTTGTCCTTTTACGTGTTTTCATATTCTCCCCCTTCTCCTGACCTCATTTCTCCTCGGCATCATATTTCCAGTCGGAAATAAGGTTATTGGGTTTTGGGTCAGTTGTAATAACTCCTTTTTTTAGAGGGGCTCAACCAAGCCAGGGTTTTCTTAGCCTTTTTATCCAGGCCATTTGAGTTTGGTGCAGCTTATATCAGATCATAAACTGAGAGGAAGAGGCACAAAGAGATCCTGTAAAGATGGCAGAGGAGGAGTGTGAGGTGTGTGTGTGTGTGTGTGTGTGTGTGTGTGTGTGTGTGTGTGTGTGTGTGTGTGTGTGTGTGTGTGTGTGTGTGTGTGTGTGTGTGTGTGTGTGTGTGTGTGTGTGTGTGTGTGTGTGTGTGTGTGTGTGTGTGTGTGTGTGTGTGTGTGTGTGTGTGTGTGTGTGTGTGTGTGTGTGTGTGTGTGTGTGTGTGTGTGTGTGTGTGTGTGTGTGTGTGTGTGATGGCTCCAGCAGTGCGACAGTTGCATCAAACTAAACCCTGCAGGCCACAGTAAGCGTCTGATGGAAAACAACTATTTGCCTCGCTGCTCCGCTGTCATATCGGGTACAAATTTGTTTTTGCAGCCATATATAAAACATAGAATCCTCTTTGCTCTGCAGCTGTTGTTGTGTGGGGGGAAGTTTTTATTTTTCTTCAATATATGATTTGTTCTGTTGGTTCAACAAAATAAAATGTGGCTTTCTATTTGTTTTTTATTTGCACATGAAATAAACAATACCAATGTGTCTATTACTTAGTGTAACTACCATAGAAAGCTAAGTCCACTGCAGAGCATACAATAAGTTCATACAATATGTGTCATCATTAATCATGTGGGGGTCGGATCTTTCACACTGTAGACCAGGGGTGTCAAACTCAATTTCATCACGGGCCACGTAGGATGTATGGTTGCACTCAAAGGGCCGGTTGTAACTTTGAGACTATATAAAAAATACATACATAAATATTTAATATATATAAAATAATCCATTATATTATATTACTGCCTCTGCTTTGGATTATTATCTGATAGGGTAATAACTTCATAATTAACTACGTCTGAAAGCAGAAGTCTAGGGCAAGTAATTGCAAGTCTCTTCAGTGAGAATGTCGCAAAATGATTTAAAAAGAAAAGCTAAATTCTGAGGGGAAAAAGTTAAAAAAAAGAAAAAAGAGTGACATTTTGAAGCAAAAAAAAGTGACATTAAAAAAAAGAAAGAAGAGATGCATTGTGGGACATGTAGTTTATGGGCAACGTGCTTCTGTAAATCACCATGTAACCATATAATAAACATATTATATTCTTTCAGAGCTCTTGTGGGCCACATGAAATGAAGTCGTGGGCCGGATTTGGCCCCCGGGCCTTGAGTTTGACACCCCTGCTGTAGACAATTACATTTAAGAAGAGAAATGGCCATTAAAAAAGAGTTATGAACAGAGAAATGGAAAAAGGGTTACAGTATTTTTCTTAGCTTACGAAATCTAGGCATCAAATTGTCCTTAAAGACTATAGGATTCGTCGTTTTAAGAACACAGGTTTGACCAATTCTGTGATTTAAGGACACCTAAAGAATCTGACGCAGACTTTCCTTACGTTCTTTCTGTAGAATTTTTTTTTTAAAACTGGTCAGTGAGGGACATTGCTGGAGATTAGCTTTCTACTTTTGGCGATTGCTTGTATGCTTCAAAATCTTAAAGGTTGTTTCAATATGTGGAGACAATCCTGTTGAACAAAGCGTATAAGCTTCATAAATATGTGTTTGTGCCACTGAAAATAAATCAATGGAAGCATCTCATTGGCTTATCTGGTTTGGCCTTCGAACAATATCAATGTATTGCTCCCATGACCGTTGTTGATGAAGAGTGTGTCTGTGTGATGGTTTATCACTCCTGAGAAGCAGGGGACAATTTGTAAGGTTGCTTTGAGGGGGTCGTAAAGACTGAAACAAGCGGTCCATTTACTTTTTATTATCATTTCCATGAACTCAACAGGTATGCAAAAGGAAACGTGTAAACGTGTTGCTGATTTAAAAATGTTCACCATATTCTGTTCACTTCAGCTTCAGATCAGTAACAGTAGGACGCTGTTTGTAGCTCCATGTCTTACAGTACTAGTGTAGACCCACTGTATCCCAAAGCAGACGCCATCGTCCTGTCAGCTTGAGTTTCGCTGTCAGGTTCATTGTGATGTTTTTATAGTTTCACCCTGAAAGCTTTTCAACTTGATACCGCACCGGCTTGACGGATATTGTAAGCTAGTCCAGCACCTTCAGGACTAACAAGTTCCTGTTCAGGTTGTGAGTGTCAGGAAATAAGTGTTTGACACACACACACACACACACACACACACACACACACACACACACACACACACACACACACACACACACACACACACACACACACACGCCCACGCAGCCTTCAATGCACTTCTCCTGTTAGGAATAAAATCCTCCCTCTCGCCTGTTATTATGTGTCTGACATGATATGTGGATCCCTTTTAAAGTCAGTCGTTTGTTCCCTTTCTGTGTTTTGTGTATCTTTGTTGTTTAAATGAGCCGTTATACTCCACCTAATTCGTTCTGACTGTGCCCCTAAGCTGCACCTTCAGCTGTCTCCATAACAAATTCATACCGCTCTGATCTCCTCTTTCCTCGTTTATTTAGCTTTGTTTGTTTTGATTCCTGCAGCGGCTAAAAAGCCTGCATCCTGCAGATATTCGTCGGCCTGCAGGGGGGGGGGGGTCTTTTGGTGGCCCTCGAATATAGAAATGTCAGCGACAGAGTGGGACAAAGCATCTGATTAACGCCGATTGCATGTAAGGGTCCAGGCATGAGCAAACGAGCGCTGAACGCTGGCTTTGCATCCTAATGACCTACGTTAATATCAGAGAGGGTGAACTTGTTTAAACAAATTGGCAACGCTAGCACACACAGCCTAATATAGAGCACTATGCTGTGTGTAGAACACACACACACACACACACACACACACACACACACACACACACACACACACACACACACACACACACACACACACGCGCGCACACGCACACGCACACGCACACGCACACACACAAGCGTGCCACAACGGAGAATGCCAAACTGATTAACTCCCTCTCACTGAGAATTAATTGGGTTTCTTCACGCTTAAAATTAATTCCCTCTTTTATAATGTTCTATTTAAGAGTCGTGCTGGATAAATAATAAGAGGTGTGGGACGACGTGGAGTGTTTAAGAGTGGACTTCCTGGTGCTGAGTGGAGAATGACAGGATGTGACACAGACTTGATTTAATTTAGTGAAGCCTCTTATTGTTATGTTGCCGTCTTTTTGTTTTGTATCTCTCTCTTTGTGTCTCTTTGTGTCTCTTTGTGTCTCTTTGTGTCTCTTTGTGGTCTCTTTGTGTCTCTTTGTGTCTCTTTGTGTCTCTTTGTGGTTGCTTTGTGTCTCTTTGTGGTCTCTTTGTGTCTCTTTGTGTCTCTTTGTGTCTCTTTGTGGTTGCTTTGTGTCTCTTTGTGGTCTCTTTGTGTCTCTTTGTGTCTCTTTGTGGTCTCTTTGTGTCTATTTGTGGTTGCTTTGTGTCTCTTTGTGTCTCTTTGTGTCTCTTTGTGGTCTCTTTGTGTCTCTTTGTGGTTGCTTTGTGTCTCTTTGTGTCTCCTTGTGGTTGCCTTGTGTCTCTTTGTGTCTCTTTGTGTCTCTTTGTGTCTCTTTGTGGTCTCTTTGTGTCTCTTTGTGGTTGCTTTGTGTCTCTTTGTGTCTCTTTGTGTCTCTTTGTGTCTCTTTGTGGTTGCTTTGTGTCTCTTTGTGGTCTCTTTGTGTCTCTTTGTGTCTCTTTGTGGTTGCTTTGTGTCTCTTTGTGGTCTCTTTGTGTCTCTTTGTGTCTCTTTGTGGTCTCTTTGTGTCTATTTGTGGTTGCTTTGTGTCTCTTTGTGTCTCTTTGTGTCTCTTTGTGGTCTCTTTGTGTCTCTTTGTGGTTGCTTTGTGTCTCTTTGTGTCTCCTTGTGGTTGCCTTGTGTCTCTTTGTGGTCTCTTTGTGTCTCTTTGTGGTCTCTTTGTGTCTCTTTGTTTCTCTTTGTGGTCTCTTTGTGGTCTCTTTGTGTCTCTTTGTGTCTCTTTGTGTCTCTTTGTGGTCTCTTTGTGTCTCTTTGTGTCTCTTTGTGTCTCTTTGTGTCTATTTGTGGTTGCTTTGTGTCTCTTTGTGTCTCTTTGTGTCTCTTTGTGGTCTCTTTGTGTCTCTTTGTGGTTGCTTTGTGTCTCTTTGTGTCTCCTTGTGGTTGCCTTGTGTCTCTTTGTGGTCTCTTTGTGTCTCTTTGTGGTCTCTTTGTGTCTCTTTGTTTCTCTTTGTGGTCTCTTTGTGGTCTCTTTGTGTCTCTTTGTGTCTCTTTGTGTCTCTTTGTGGTCTCTTTGTGTCTCTTTGTGTCGCTTTGTGTCTCTTTTTGGTCTCTTTGTGTCTCTTTGTGTCTCTTTGTGTCTCTTTGTGTCTCTTTGTGTCTCTTTGTGTCTCTTTGTGGTCTCTTTGTGTCTCTTTGTTTCTCTTTGTGGTCTCTTTGTGGTCTCTTTGTGTCTCTTTGTGTCTCTTTGTGTCTCTTTGTGGTCTCTTTGTGTCTCTTTGTGTCGCTTTGTGTCTCTTTTGTGTCTCTTTGTGTCTATTTGTGTCTCTTTGTGGTCTCTTTGTGTCTCTTTGTGTCTCTTTGTGGTTGCTTTGTGTCTCTTTGTGTCTCTTTGTGTCTCTTTGTGGTCTCGTTGTGTCTCTTTGTGGTTGATTTGTGTCTCTTTGTGTCTCTTTGTGTCTCTTTGTGTCTCTATGTGGTTGCTTTGTGTCTCTTTGTGTCTCTTTGTGGTCTCTTTGTGTCTCTTTGTGGTTGATTTGTGTCTCTTTGTGTCTCTTTGTGGTTGCTTTGTGTCTCTTTGTGTCTCTTTGTGTCTCTTTGTGGTCTCTTTGTGGTCTCTTTGTGTCTCTTTGTGTCTCTTTGTGGTCTCTTTGTGTCTCTTTGTGGTCTCTTTGTGTCTCTTTGTGTCTCTTTGTGGTCTCGTTGTGTCTCTTTGTGGTTGATTTGTGTCTCTTTGTGTCTCTTTGTGTCTCTTTGTGTCTCTATGTGGTTGCTTTGTGTCTCTTTGTGTCTCTTTGTGGTCTCTTTGTGGTTGATTTGTGTCTCTTTGTGTCTCTTTGTGTCTCTTTGTGTTTCTTTGTGTCTCTTTGTAGTTGCTTTGTGTCTCTTTGTGGTCTCTTTGTGGTCTCTTTGTGTCTCTTTGTGGTCTCTTTGTGGTCTCTTTGTGTCTCTTTGTGTCTCTTTGTGTCTCTTTGTGGTCTCGTTGTGTCTCTTTGTGGTTGATTTTTGTCTCTTTGTGGTCTCTTTGTGTCTCTTTGTGTCTCTTTGTTTCTCTTTGTGTCTCTTTGTGGTCTCTTTGTGTCTCTTTGTGGTCTCTTTGTGTCTCTTTGTGGTCTCTTTGTGGTCTCTTTGTGTCTCTTTGTGTCTCTTTTTGGTTGCTTTGTGTCTCTTTGTGTCTCTTTGTGGTTGATTTGTGTTTCTTTGTGTCTCTTTGTGGTTGCTTTGTGTCTCTTTGTGTCTCTTCGTGGTCTCTTTGTGTCTCTGTGTGGTCTCTTTGTAGTTGCTTTGTGTCTCTTTGTGGTTGCTTTAAGTTTTTAGTACTTGTTATAGGTCTCTTTGCAGTTGTCTTGCATCTCGGTAGTTTTGTTTTTCCTGTTTTTAGTCACATAGATACTTAACGGTTCATGTCAGTTTGAATAAATTGGTCCAGAGGTACTTTTTCTGATGTGAAGTCCTCAAGGTGAAAGACTTATGAGGTTTTTTCTAGTATTTATCATCCAAAAATAAAAGGTACATGTCTACTCAAAAAGCGTTATCTATGAAATCAGCTGCCAGAGATTTCAGGTCTTCCAAAAACTCCCAGACTTGTTGTTTTTATTCACTTTAAACGTTGGGTGTGTTATTGCCTTTAGAGCTCAGGTAGTGTTTGACAGTGGAGAGATTTAACAGCCGTCCTGAGGACACACGTCATTATTCACTAAGCTGCAGTTAAACAGTAATATTCAGAAGTAAAGTCACTCTAAATCAAAGTAAAAACATCCTACAGCAGCTGTTGTGTTGATGGAGGTAATGACGAGAGAGTATTTATGACAGGACGCTCCATTAAATAGTGTTATTATATAGAAATGGTGGTCATTATCGTTATTTCTGGTATGATTACTACTCATCTCTGGGACCGGTTGTAAACTTTATTTGATTCACAGCATTGAGTTAATTGTTTCTCATGTTCAAGTTGTGTATTGTTTGCGTATCTAACATCCTCTCTCAGTCCTCCGCATGTTTTTTAGTTTCTGTTTATTTGAATTCGACAGATTAATTTATGCAATGACCACATTAGCTTGTCTCAAAACCTTCAGTTGAATATAAACAAAACATTTCAGCGACAGGTTATTGAGGCAGTGTTAAATGAGAAGTCTGTTCAAGCAACGTTTGAGCATCTCCACTGATTATTATATTTTATTTTATTATATCTCTCAGTCATGTCTAATGCCTGTTGTGAAAACAGACTATAACGTTTCGATGTAGGATAATTAGGTCTTTAGAGTCTGCTACACTATACAGCAATATGCCAACAACCCTCTGATTGGTTAAATATTGATATATATATTACCCTTTCAAACACAGTTACAAAGTGCTTCCAAATAAATAAAAAACACACATAAGCCTCCTCTTCCTCCTCCTCCTCCTCCTCCTCCTCCTCCTCCTCCTCCTCCTCCTCCTCCTCAGTGAATCAGTTAACGTACGAAGGTCTGTGCAGAGCGGCTGTGACAGCAGGTGTCTTCCAAACAGCTCAGTGTGTGTCACAGCTGTCAGTCTGCTGGCAGAGACCTGTCCACACTGTCCAGCATCGTTAGGTAGACATGCTTACACACACACACACACACACACACACACACACACACACACACACACACACACACACACACACACACACACACACACACACACACACACACACACACACACACTCAGAAGAAAAGCTTAGCCATATTTCCATGAGCACACACAGATGTGCATAACACCACGTCAAGGTTAGTTAGCGCTGATGAAAATGGATTATCAGGCTGGCAGGGGTCTGACTTGCTTCAGATATTAACTGGTCTCCCTCCTCCTCACCCTCTCCCCCCCCACACCCCCCTCTCTGTCAGGGTTTCCCAGTATCTGTCCTGCTGTCAGCATCCATCGCATCCACACACTGACCACCTGGAGCGCTTCTGCTTTTTGTGTGAAAACCAGATTTTGTTGTTCATAATGTTCCTAGCTAATATGATTACATGTTTTTTTTATAATTCTGTTTTTCATAATGACGTTCTACAGCATGATTAATGTAAGTGCTCTGTGTGTGTGTGTGTGTGTGTGTGTGTGTGTGTTTTTCCCTCTGTGTGTGTTTGTGTGTGTGCAGGTGGCCGAGATGCACGGTGAGCTGATAGAGTTTAATGAGCGCCTGTACCGTTCCCTCATGTCCAAAGACCATCTCATCGTCCAGATGAGACAGGAACTCATTGACCTGAGAGGCCCGGTGAGTTACTGGACACACACACACACACACACACACACACACACACACACACACACACACACACACACACACACACACACACACACACACACACACACACACACACACACACACACACACACACACACACACACACACACACACACACACACACACACACACACCCCCCTCCTGTCACCCTGCTGATTTTCATCTCCTCTTCACCTCACTTTGTTTTGGCGGTGCTCACTTTCTCTGCACGGTCACTGACTGACGATAACGGTTAAGTGCATTTTCCTTGAAGTTCTCATCTGTAAGATCTTTCTGTGTTGCTTGTCAGAGATAATCCCTCAATCGAACAGTGTGTGCTCACGGCTTTCTACTTTTTCTGTTGATGATGTTTGATTTTCTGTACGAGGAGCTTCTTCTGAAACACAGTTGACAATCACCGCCAACAACAACTACCCAGCTTTTTGGATTTATTTTTAAACTAGCTTATTTTGCTTCAAACTTTCAAAGTGGGTCTCTGCAATGACAACAAACACACACACACACACACACACACACACACACACACACACACACACACACACACACACACACACACACACACACACACACACACACACATACACACACACACACACACTCACACACACACACACACACACACACACACGGCCCGTCGACACAGCGGCATGTGTTGAAGCTTGCCGGCGGGGGGGGGCTGAAACTCGACCAACAACCAATCACATTAATCTCCCACCCCAGACACACAAGCAGCGGTTTGATTGGCTAGAGCTTGTACTGGTCTATGATTCGATTGGCTGACGCTTCCGCCGAAGCTTCAAAAGTTGAACATTGCTCAACGCTTCGCTCCCACAATGCAGTTAGGCGAAACGTGACGTCACCCCATTCAAAGTGAAGCTTCAACACCCGCCGCTGTTTGGACGGGCCGTCAGACACAGAGTGAGTGCCAACAGCTGGTCATGCTCAGGAGAGCTTGAAGCAGTGTGGCCACACACACACACACACACACACACACACACACACACACACACACACACACACACACACACACACACACACACACACACACACACACGTTACAGATGAGTGATCGCTGTGTTTGTTATTGCAGTGGTTCCCACATGCTGGATGGAAGTAGCCCTTCATCAACACCAGCACAAAAGCATTTGGCTGAATAATGCAAATGAAACTGTAATCTCACAATAGCTTTTTTAATTCTCCACTGACATACGCATCAATATGGTGAAATAATCAAAGGAACATTTAATTATGCGATTTACATTTTCACTATTTGTACAAGCATATGTTAAAGATGAAAATTAAAAAGCCATGACATTTCGTTGCCAGCTCCCCTTTATGATCAGCTGGTGGGGAATCACTCGCATATTGAACACTGCATATACAGTATGTGTGTGCTTATGTTATATTTGTATTTAAGTTTGTACTGTTTTGTAATCATTGTATTTCTTTCTTTCAAAAAGGGACAATGCACATTCATTAACATGAGCACTTTAGCCCATCATGTATACTCTCTAGAATTAGCCAAATAGTCTATTCATCTGTAGTTAGCGGCAGGTTCATGGTATTTAACAAAAACTAAAACACACAAAAACAATAAAAAGCACATGAGACACAAAGGCAGATACATAAGAACTGATAAAAGCTAGAAAGGCAAATACCATTTGAAAAACAATGGTATAGCCCCTCTCGCGGCTGGAGACAGCATGTGTGATTGTCTCTCTCTTTGTTTTCAACCTTTTTGTATTGTGCAGGTTCCAGGTGATTTAAGCCAGACGTCAGATGACCCCAGCCTGTCAGATTTTGAGACGTAAGAACATTTTTCTTTACTCCCCTGTCCCTCATTCTATCTTTTCCCCACTCCTCCTCCAACCTTGTCTCTTGCATATTGCAAAAGTTACCTCCGAACCATGTGAAACATCTGTTCCCTCTGCATAATTATGTCTCGAAGTTCTTCTTTCTCACCTGTGAACAAAACACTGTCTGATTTCTCACATCATCTGTTCTCCTCTGATCATCAGATTTTGAGGAGATTTACCAGAGTGAGCTTTGATTTGCTGTCGCTGTCCAAGCACACGCACTTGTTGATGTTCACTGTGATGATGATGATGATGATGATGATGATGATGATGATGATGATGATGATGATGACAGAATTGAGGACTGTTTGTTGTTTGTTTTACTCAGGGCTCATCGGGCTCTCATCAACGTTTGGATCCCTTCTGTGTTCCTGCAGGGCCGCGCTGCAAACGCTTACCACGTCTACCAGGTACACTCAGACGCTTTAACGTATATCCTCCGTTCCCCCAGAGAAAACAAGTAAACATTGCTCTACTCCACATTTAGGTATACTTGCTAATGATCAGAGATGGCAAAAGTACACACATCCTTTCCTCAAGTAGAAGTACAGATGCTCGTGTTTGAAAATACTCTGGTGAAAGTAGAAGTACTGACTAAACTTCTTTACTCAAGTCAAAGTAAAGAGGGTTTTGAAATGTACTTCAGTAAAAAGTACCCATAACTAGCATCTGTTTTAAAGAGTACCTGACCTCCCTTTATATTAATAGAACAATAATGTCATTGTTAGCTAATGAATGTTTCCATGGTGACCAACGGCAACATGACAACGTTTTCATTGGTCCCTCTTCTTTAGAGAAGACCAGGAAATGATGGATACACGGATCGTGTTCAAATCAATAGGCACGCAATGACTCTAAATAATAATGATCACGCCACCAAACACACATTCAGACTAAAGGAACCAGCCTGTTTGGAAAATGAGAGAAGTAGAAAGTACAGGTATTTGTGTTCAACATGAGAGAAGTAGAAAGTACAGGTATTTGTGTTCAACATGTGAGAAGTAGAAAGTACAGGTATTTGGGTTCAACATGTAAGAAGTAGAAAGTACAGGTATTTGGGTTCAACATGTAAGAAGTAGAAAGTACAGGTATTTGGGTTCAACATGTAAGAAGTAGAAAGTACAGGTATTTGACTTCAACATGTAAGAAGTAGAAAGTACAGGTATTTGAGTTCAACATGTAAGAAGTAGAAAGTACAGGTATTTGGGTTCAACATGTGAGAAGTAGAAAGTACAGGTATTTGTGTTCAACATGTAAGAAGTAGAAAGTACAGGTATTTGGGTTCAACATGTAAGAAGTAGAAAGTACAGGTATTTGTGTTCAACATGTAAGAAGTAGAAAGTACAGGTATTTGGGTTCAACATGTGAGAAGTAGAAAGTACAGGTATTTGTGTTCAACATGTAAGAAGTAGAAAGTACAGGTATTTGTGTTCAACATGTAAGAAGTAGAAAGTACAGGTATTTGAGTTCAACATGTGAGAAGTAGAAAGTACAGGTATTTGGGTTCAACATGTAAGAAGTAGAAAGTACAGGTATTTGTGTTCAACATGTAAGAAGTAGAAAGTACAGGTATTTGTGTTCAACATGTAAGAAGTAGAAAGTACAGGTATTTGTGTTCAACATGTAAGAAGTAGAAAGTACAGGTATTTGGGTTCAACATGTAAGAAGTAGAAAGTACAGGTATTTGGGTTCAACATGTGAGAAGTAGAAAGTACAGGTATTTGTGTTCAACATGTAAGAAGTAGAAAGTACAGGTATTTGTGTTCAACATGTAAGAAGTAGAAAGTACAGGTATTTGGGTTACAAATGTAAGAAGTCAAATTAACTACTACTTTAAGCTATTTCCCACCTCTGCTACTGATATATGTGAGAACTTTACCCAGAGGAAGCCGATGAAAACAAAGCGTTTTTTGCGATCAATTTGTTCGAGTTGAGCCGAACAACAGAGGGATGGAGTTACAAGTTCATTAAGCCAAAAAGTGAAGGAACAAATGAGCAAGCTCTGGAATAATTAAACATGAGAGTTTGCATTAATACCTCATTATGGGTGTTCATTAGCATTGTTGCATTCAAGCCTTATTTCTCCCACTCAGCTCTGCTCAAGTGGACATGACAAAGACAAACCTCCAGCCATGCTAGCAGAAAGTGATTTTACTCTCTGCTGGTTAGTCGCTACTCTGCTTTGGTCCAGACTGCAATATCTGAACAGAATTCTGATGGATTGCCATAAAATGTGGTGCATATATCAATGGTTTAAATGCCTATGAGTTTGGTGTACTAAGTTCTGACACTCCCTGTAGCGTCACCTGGAGGTCAAAGTTTCCAACCATCTCAATGTCCAGTCGATTTTGGTCATAATTAGGTTTTGGTAGTCTTTGACTTTTCTTCTACCTCCATTGATAATGGGATATTTGTTGTTTGGTGGAATTCCTTTTTTCCTTAATAACTATTATTATTATAACTATTGCATTGCTTTTCTGCAGATGACCAGTGACGTTTTCCAAAGAGTGGCTCAAATATGATTCATTGATTTTATTTAATAAAGCAGTCTCATTGATATTAAGTTCCATTTTCCATGAGAGACCTTAGGACATGTAGCATGTGAGAGTGTGGAAGAGAAACTGCCTATGGAGGGAACACAAGGATTTTAGCCTTTGCAGACCATTTACATGCACACAAATAATAGGGCCTCTTTAATAGAACATATGGTATTCACACCTTAGCACAGCTCCACTTGTGTAAAGCACCTTTGGAAGTGTTGAGGTGTTGGGAAGTGAACTTGAGAGCGGTTTATCAAACTGAATTTCTGCTTCTCGTTGTTTCTGTCAAGCTATGGAGCAAAGTCAACAACAGCCACTCATTCCCTCTGTGGCTGTTTTACTGTGTCTGTCACTTTAACAAGGTTTACACACACACACACACACACACACACACACACACACACACACACACACACACACACACACACACACACACACAGGCACAGGCATTTAGTTCCATGGTTCTGCTTTGTGAGACAGACAGAGAAACACACACTGTGGCACACACACATAGTGATGCAACACATAACAGTCACTCGATGGAATACACAGAGACACATGCACACAGACAAAAGAACACACGCATGCACGCACGCACGCACGCACGCACACACACACACACACACACACACACACACACACACACACACACACACACACACACACACACACACACACACACACACACACAAACTGCTATCTGCTCAGTAGCCAGGAGGTTCAGCCGTAGCGTTAGTGATGGTTTCTATGCGGAGACAGGTGACTCTCCCTCAGCTCTGTCTGATGCTCAGGACTCGGCTCACCTTATACATAATAAATGTAAATTCACAACGCGGTGCTCGAGCTGAGAGCTGTCCGACATATTTTGTATAAGAGTACAGTATCTCCGCGATGGACGGAAGCACGACTATGACAAATGAGTTGCATTGTTTTAATCCCTCCTGTCACATCTTCAAGCCACTTTTAGTGTTTCATTGAAAAGCAGACACTGCATGATGAGTCAAACATCGACCGTCTATAAGAAGTGGATAGCAACTATGATGTCACCCATTGGTTTGTGGATTTCCATTCTTAAGCCTTAATTTGGGCATTTTTGACCACACCATCTTTTTTGTGGTCAATGCCGCCATCTTGGATTGGTGCCCAATGTACTGTCATGGCTTAGTCGATATTGTATTGGCCGAGGGCTTTAATCCAAAATGAAATATACCTTTGTTTACTTTGCAGGTAAGGTAACCCAAATTAAAAAATAAATTAAATATTTTATTGGTTTATATTGATCAAATATCATTTTTATAAAAGAGGCATTCATTCTTATGTATTTGCCTTCACAAGAATGTTAAACAGTGTTATTTCCGTATACCTGGATAAGAAAATCTACTTTGTATTCTGGTAATACCTTTCAGAACAACATTACGTTTTTAAACACTGAACAATGAAAAAGATACTCAAATGAAAGTCTTCTTGAGGGTTCATATAATGCAGGGGTGTCAAACTCAAGGCCCGGGGGCCAAATCCGGCCCGCGACTTCATTTTCTGTGGCCCCACAAGAGCTTGCAAAGAATATAATATCTGTACATGCTACTTTACAGAAGCACGTTGTCCATAAACTACATGTCCCACAATGCATCTCAAATTTGACTTTTTCTCAGAATAGGACTTGAAATATGCCTTTTTTTTCCTCATAAATAGATTTTTTTTTCAAGATGTCAATTCTTTTTTTTCTTCTTCAGAATTTGGCTTTTCTTTTAAAATCAGATTGTGACATTCTCACTGAAGAGACTTGCAATTATTTGCCCCAGACTTCTGCTTTCAGACGTAGTTAACTATGAAGTTATTACCCTATCCGATAATAATTCAAAACAGAGGCAATTATGTAATATAATACATATTCAACATTTATATATGTCTTTTTATATAGTCTTAAAGTTACAACCGGCCCTTTGAGTGCAACCATAATGCTGATGTGGCCCTTGATAAAATTGAGTTTGACATCCCTGATATAATGCCTTATCTCAGAAAACACTACACTTTTCACATGAATTGGAAATGATAACAGTTTGGTTAAACGTATGTGCAGTACATTACAGTGTGCACTTATCTAACTCGCTTCAGGCACCAATCAGCATCCACCTGCAGTTTCCTTCTCTTTGATCGACTCCACCATCGAACGTGAACATTTCCCATGTGATGCTCAGATTTAGCCTCGTTCCTCGCTCTCAGTGAGACTGCTGTCCAGCCCTGGAGCTGCTATAAAGCGCTGCCCATCTGGTGCTTTGGAAACTTCCCTGAGCTATATTTGTCTTAATGGCTCCCTGTGGAAGTGGCTTTTGTTCTTCGACAGGCTAAAGGATGGCCAAGGTTACGGGAGTCATTGTAGTTAAGGTGAGGTTGTTGCTGTGATTTAACACCGATCCAACAGACCATGAGAGTATCACGAAAAGAAGGAAAGGGTCTCTTTTCAAATACCCTCCAGCCGGTGCATATGAACTTTCTCCATGTTTTTCTCATTTTCTTACTCTCCCACACCCACGCATATGCTTTCAAAATTGAACCAACGATGAGAGCAATGAGCCGAAGCCGAGGCTAGAGAGGGTTTTGGGAGAGCAAATGAGATTTCAGAAGCAGGAGATTTCAGGCAGGTCAAAGTAACCTTGTGGTTACATATTTTAAATAACAACCAATAAACCCTTTCAAATCATTGTCCAAAACAGAAAACAGACATTTACCCACACCACTACCACCTAAGAGAGGTAACTGTATTCAATTACATTAAATACATAAGTAATCAGATTACTGTTATTCAAAAAAGAATAGAGATTACTAGCACACTGATCAACTGAAACGTTGACTTTAATTAAATGTATTATATGCTTTTGCTTAAACAGCATTTGTAAAGTATTATCGTTTCTACATTTTTTATATGAAATATCTTAGTTTCTTCTTTTCCAAGGTCGCACTGTTACACACACATCTTATTGTTATTTATTTTCTCTTGTATCTATTTGCATTGCATTTTTAAAAGTAACCCTCCCAACCCTGCCCTTAATGTCTGCTTTAGGAGCTAGGAATGGGAACGTCAGTTGGTCTTCAATTTGGTCTATACTGAAATATCAGACTGTACTGTACAACCAGCGAAGCCCCTAGTAGACCCCCCTCCCCTACACACACCACAACACAGACTATATCACCCCTTGCTGCTAAATACCAAACAACTATGTGCAATATGTGCTATATATGCAATATGCCGTTAATAACTGTATAATTTATATCTGGCTGCTAAATCCTAAGAACCGTTACAAGGTGTGTTTTTTTGCATTTTGTAAATTGTGTAACTTTTGGCACAGTGGTTAGAGCGTTGATCATCAGATCAAGGGGCGTTGGTCCGTTGTGTCCTTGGGCAAGACACTCTATACCGCATTTGCGTATGTCTAATATGTGTAATGTGTAATTGTAGAGCGATTTGAGCACCTGTAAAAGTGCTTTAATTAAAATGTAATGCATTATTATTATTATTATTATTATTATTATTATTATTATTATTATTATTATTATCATTATTATTGTTATTTTAATTATTGTATACCTGGCTGCTAAATCCTAAGAACTGTTACAGGATTTGTATTTTGAAAAGTATTTTTTTTTTACTTTCTTTTAAAAAAAATATTTTGTATTATATCACAACTTAGTACTTTTTTTAACATATGTAACATTAAGCTGTCTGTGGCTATTTCCTGCTGTAACGAGGTCAATGTTTACACTTTATTAATCCAAAAGTAACGGAAAAATATCAGGTCTATTACTCAGATTACGTTACTGATTACATTTTTTGACATGTAACTAGTTATTGTAACGGATTACATTTTTAAAGTTACCCTCCCATCCCTGGCCTTAATGTCTGCTTCCTACTTCCCTCTCTTTCCCTCCTGCCAGATTGCACGCCATAATGGCACCGCTATCACTGCTTGTACTCCATTTCCTCTCTTTGCATTTCTTCAGAGCCACTTTCCTCTCCCAGCTTTTCTGAAATGACTTCCATCAGAAGTACGGCTGCTGGGATGGCTGACGTGAGACAGACAGATATGGAGAGTGAGAGACTGATGGATGGGCTCCATTATCAGGCGGCTTTTGCCCTTTGTGTCACTCCGAGCCTCTGTACCTCTTCTCCCCTTCTGAACTCATCGTGAGAGCATTATATCGGCCGTGGCAAATCAGTGCCTCCCTCCCACACAAACGCCAACAATAGAGGCTATCACTGGAGGAGGTAAAGAAGCATCCATTGCACCGCCAACAAACACAAGCACTCGTTTGGTGCTGCCAGGACGGTCTGTGTTTTCATTACCTGTGATTTAGGACTGGCTTTGTGCTCGTGAAAGAGCATCAGTCAGAGGATGAGGAGGGGGGGGGGGGGGGGGGGGGGGGGGGGGGGTGGGGTGGGGGGTGTGTGTGTGTGTGTGTGTGTGTGTGTGTGTGTGTGTGTGTGTGTGTGTGTGTGTGTGTGTGTGTGTGTGTGTGTGTGTGTGTGTGTGTGTTGCAAATAAAATCCATGACATTATGATATCTAGATTGGAAGGGCGGCCAAAATGGACACAAGAAAAGACAGTCCATAAACCAAAGAATATGATCCATCAAATGGGAGATAAACGGGCCCATGATTTGGTAAGGTCACACTGAAGTCAATCGTGTGGGTGGGTGTGTGGGTGGGTGTGTGTGGGTGTGGGGGGGTGTGTGTGTGGCCACAATAGCATTGGTTGAAATTTGCTGCAATCAAACAAACTATCAAATCACATTCACTTCTCAGCCCTGTAAGGCCCCCGGTTGTCATTGTACAACAATTGGCACATCCCAACCACCAGATGTTGACTTTTCAAATCTGTTATCGTTCATCCATCGTATTTCAGAAGAGCAGCGTGTGCCAATGAAGTCCGTGAAAGTTCTTAGTTAGTGTCTGAAGTTCGGAGGCTCTTCTCCTTCATCCTGATATTTGGCTCAAGGTGTTTTACATTTGTCTCGTCAGACAGTGAAGGGCACCCCCGCTGAGAGGCTGCCGCTGCGCTGCTGTCTGACGGGAGTTTTCAGGTCGTTGATTACTCGGTGTCATACCTGTGGAGTTACAGCAGCGGGGGGGAAACACAATTTGTACTTTAACTGACACCGTCAAAGCTATGATAAAGTTCTGTTTGCTAACAAAGAAGAAACCCAGTTAATTTTGATTATGGATTGACTTATCTGTAGTTGTGCATTCTATTATACCGTCTTTGAATAAATTCACAAGTTGCGTGAAGTTTGATCTCCTGCTAAATGCTGATTTAAGGCGTCAATAACAAGTGATATCTTCACTGCTTAGTTTACACAAGAAGAGGGAAAACTGCTATATTATTAAGAGCTTTTAAAGGCTTGATAATAACACACACATGTACCCTCCCCCCTCTGAATTATGACGTATATTTCAGATTTTTTTAAATGCAAAAAAGAGTGATTTTCAAATACAAATAGACGAGTATGCCTTTGCTATTGTTAAGTCCTTTGTGTCAGATTCAAGGTCATGAATGCACCTGCAGGCAGAGTTAGTTTTATAGTAATCTTTTGTTCCTACAAACTCTAGAACAAAACAAGAGTTGGTGTTTGTTGGAACAGGGTTTTAATGAGCATTTCTTTGTTTCTGTTGAGTTTGAATAAAGTGCGTGAGACGATGATTACGGCCCGTCTACACAGCAGCGTTAAAAAAATCTTCCAACGCTTCTCTGCCCATTGACTTTGAATGGGGTGACGTCACTTTGCCTCGCTTTTCGCCGAACCGCATTGTGGGGAAACAAAGCGAAGATTTCCAGGATTTCCAGGATTCAAAAGTTGAGCAATGTTCAACTTTTGAAGCTGAGCTGGAAGCGTCAGCCAATCAAATCCCGTTTATGTAAATCTGACAGTACAAGCGCTAGCCAATCAAATCGCGTGCAAGCTGGGAGAGACATACCACAGTTCATTTCCTCATATTCCAAACGAGAAATTACGGTAGCAAATCACCCGGTTCTTTACGACCAGAACTATTTACCGGGATACGAACCGGAGGAACCAGGCATGGAGGGAGGTGGTAGGTTTTCGCCTGTTTGGGGAGTTTATATATATATATATTGCTCGCATAAAATCCCCGTTTTTTTTTGCTTTGTATGCCGGGGGCGGGACATTCATGTGATTGGTTGTTGGTCGCGTTGCTTGCAAAAAATCCCCAAGCTTTCAGACACGCCCACCTCCAAGATTTTCAAGATTTTTCCAAAGCCGCTGTGTGGACGGGCCGTTAGGAAGTACAGTTACTATTGTCTGACTGGAGTTTTTCAGTTTGAGTATAACTTATTAAATGGATGTTTTCTCCATTAATACATTGTAATATTTGCCCAAATCCAAGTTCTTTTTAATTATGATATATTATTTTTAACCTGCATCACAAAGACTTGTGCCAAAGAAGTGGAAACATTAGCATATGTTGGACGTCAATTGGATTTTTAGCTGATAAATACTATCATTCCTGCTACTGAGTAATTGTTTTGGGAATAAATGCAGATTTTTAACCTTTCTCTCGTAAAACAAAAGCCAAATGTAACAGTTTGTTTCTGCCTGTGGAAAAGAGGCTACACATACACACTGCTAACATGCCAGTGATGTAGTGGCCTCATGAAGTGGAAAGAAAAAAGTCACCTTGATCTTTTCCTCCTTAATGACTCGGCTGGCGACAGATCCAAATGTTATTTAAGAGTTTTGGTCCAACAAACTCATCGTGTTCGCTGCTCCTTTCACGGGTTTATCCGCTCATCATCATCATCATCATCCATCTCTCTAACCTTGCTACTTTCCTCTCCTTTTCTTCATTCACCCTTGTTCCTTTTTTATCAATCAGTCTTTCCTCTTTTCACCCAATTTTCTTCTTTGTGCTCTCTGCCATTTGTTCCAATCTACTCCTAATTATGTTCCATTCTTGGACAGGTTGGGAGGGTGTAGTTGCTTTAAGAGGATGAGTTCCAGGGCAAAAAGTGCTGATTGACAATAATAAATCACACATATTTTGAGAAATGTAACTGTGTGTTGTTCTGTAAAGGCTGAGGTGCTGATAGACTAAGGAGCGGGACATCTCTAAGCAGTTGACTAGGGATGTAACGATACCAAAAACTCACGGTACGATGATATCGCGATACGTTTAAAAAAAAAAATGTAACTTGAATTTTTTTCCCTTTATTAAATAATAAATCTGATTTGTACAGCATTTTAGTAGGATAGTAGTATTTTAAAGTGTCAACAATATAATAATCAGACCCTGCAATAGAATAAATCAAGTTTCACTTTAGTTTTTCAAGTAACTCAACTCTAACTCACTCCCTCAGCATCATCAAGGTCATCTTTTAGGAATATGAGCATGTCCACATTTCCAGTTAGAAGCTGGGATGTCTGGGCGTTTACAATATCCCGCGCTGTGGAAAAAACTCTCTTGCTTGGTACTGATGTTGACAGAGAGATATGCTTTGGCCATGGGTGACAGCAGTGGGTCAAACTGTGCATTGTCTCTACACCACTTCAAAAACAATACAGTTGTTGCCAAGAAGGTGAGGCTTATTGACAGGGCCAGATATAAATATACTGTTGGTACTTGTCAATGTCTCTAGGTATGTACATGTAGCCCTGTAGATACCATGTCCTTTTGTGTTGTCTGTTGTTTTATGTTCATGTTGTAACCTACTTGCTGCCATGTTGGACAGGTCTCCCTTAAAAAAGAGATTGATGATCTCAATGGGACCATCTAGTAGAATAAAGCTTTAAAAGAAAAAAATTTAAAAAAATCGCGGTGCATTTTTTTTTTCAGTCTCACGGCGGTATGGAGACATTTATTAACCGCGATATTCGATATATCGTTACATCCCTACAGTTGACCAATCACAACAGAGCCGGCCAGCTAACCAATCAGAGCAGACTGGGCTCTGGTTTCAGACAGAGGGTGAAAAGAGGTGCTGCAGCACAGGCAGTACGAGAAAAATAAAGAGCTTTTTGAACTTTAAAGCATGGAGACATGTAGAGACACTTCATACTGATATACACCTGAACACCAGCAGGAGAGGACTCTTTAAAGTAGAGACACTACATACTGATATACACCTGAACATCAGCAGGAGAGGACTCTTTAAAGTAGAGACACTACATACTGATATACACCTGAACATCAGCAGGAGAGGACTCTTTAAAGTAGAGACATTTTATACTGATATACACCTGAACATCAGCAGGAGAGGACTCTTTAAAGTAGAGACACTACATACTGATATACACCTGAACATCAGCAGGAGAGGACTCTTTAAAGTAGAGACACTACATACTGATATACACCTGAACATCAGCAGGAGAGGACTCTTTAAAGTAGAGACACTACATACTGATATACACCTGAACATCAGCAGGAGAGGACTCTTTAAAGTAGATACACTGCATACTGATATACACCTGAACATCAGCAGGAGAGGACTCTTTAAAGTAGATACACTACATACTGACATACACCTGAACATCAGCTGGAGAGGACTCTTTAAAGTAGAGACACTACATACTGATATACACCTGGACATCAGCAGGAGAGGACTCTTTAAAGTAGAGACACTACATACTGATATACACCTGAACATCAGCTGGAGAGGACTCTTTAAAGTAGAGACACTACAGACTGATATATTACCTGAAAATTAGCAAAGTATTTCCCCTTTAAGAACTGTTTACTACAAAGAGCTGTTTTGTCCATTAATGCACGCCAAAAAAAGACATTTAAGTATTAATCCCTTACGCAATGCAGAGTAAATAAAGAGTGTAAATGTAGAAATAGCAGCATGGCAATCTTGAAAACCAGCCCCTCTGATCCACTCACCATCTGTTTTATATATGCATTGAGAGACGTGTGTGCATATATTCCAAATGAGCACTTCTATTTGATCAGTAAAAAGTTAAGCGTTTAATTTCCACATAAAGTCAGAAGCTAACTGCAAAATTCTCACAGGTTTTAATTATGCAAATAAGACCATAAAATGTCTTTGTAACTCTCCACATTATTTCCCTCTATATGCCCTTCAAACTTCATCTCTATTTCTATAGAACTGAACGGCATCAAGAGGCAGGTTCAAATGTGCTCCGGGGTTCTCTGCATTTTTAAAAAGTATTATCTTTTCTGCATATGCTTGACTTCATGCATAGTCCATTACCTTTAAATGTAGCTGTTTGCATACTGGGAGATCAGAAAAAAATCATAGAAGGTCCCAATTAATAGCAGTTACATAAAACCATCTTCCCTGTGCCTCCCAAAGCCTTTAATATGCACCGTATGAAACCACATAAATCAGTCACTCAATGAATAATTGAGACGTCCTCGTTGACACTCTTTCCGATGTGCCTGCAACGGACTGCCGCCCATCCCGGGGAAAATACAATATGGGAAATGTGTTAGCACCTTTAATTTCTATATTAGCCATTGGGTATGGTCGGGGTTAGCCGCGGACACTTCTGGAAGCTTTACTTCAGTGTGAGTGGCTCTGATAGCCAGCGCTCAGACGCATTGTGATGGGCTGCTTTAGCTATGCAGATGAGATAATACATCCATGTATATTCATCTGAACTAGTGCGGGGAGTGTGTGTTGCATTCAAAGACGGATAGATGTTCGGTTTTTAATGCTGATTATCTTGTGTGTTGGAATCTGAGTGTGTGAGCGGCGTGTGAGTGATTATGGTTATGATAATGGCTGGTTGGTGACAGAAAGAGATAAGTATTACGTTGATGACGTTAATGATGAATGTTTTATGATGATGATGATAATTACAATCGTTGTCTTGGTCTTACATCCATCAGTCATAGATTAAAAACCCTCGGGATGAGGCTGCTTTCACTGACACGCTGCAGAGCCAGAACCGTATCCACTTCAGCGTCATTTACATTCGATTTCCATTTTAAGGCACTTAAGTCAGTGCTCTTATCCAGAGCGATTCACAGTGGGGAGGTTGTGCTTCAGTGATAAGAGCCACTTAAACAAGATGCTTAGCTGTTGATGGACATGTGGTGGAAATTGCTAAGTTTAAAACTGTGACGTTATGGCTGGAGGGGGACGACGCAATAAGAGGCTGGATATTATCATGCTATACAATCCGATATACCTGCAATGTCAAGTCAAGTTAAGGTGACAAAAATGATACAATTTATGAATAAAAACACAATCAATCAAATCAATTTTGTTTATATAGCCCAATATAAAAAATATATATGTACAGCATAGACCCTATTAGTGGAGAAGGATACAATTCCCCAACAATATAAGGCAACGTGGGAGATATATGGAAAATGGAAAACTTTTATAGGGACATTTAGACAGACAGTATGAGAAGAAAGTGTTTTTTGGACATCACAGCATTAGAAACCCAATATAAAAGTATGAACCTGAAAATAGGCAGTCGTATCTCCTATAGAAATTCTGAAATACAACTGCTTTTATACGCGCTAAAACCAATATATCTGTGATAGCTTACTGTTTACTGGCCTGGAGACACAGTTGTACACACACATTGCTCGAACAGCACAACAAAAGCCTATCAACTGACCACAAAGACTGTAACCCATTCATAAAAAATAAATAATGTGTTATTGGAATTTGAAACCTCTTATAGATGTTAACATAATTGTATGCGCCTATTAATGTTTTGATATAAATCCCTGAATTCATAAATGGCCCATAATGTGTAGTAATGGCATCTATGTTAAGTGGATTTTTGAATGTACTTAATGCATCAAACGTATGCTCTGAGTTGTGGTGTTGCTTCTCTGCTGATGGTCTCTTTCATGTGGCATCAACATCTTTACCCGCACATCATCTAAATGTGAACCTTGATAAACCCCTCTTTTGAAGGCGTCTCTGAGGTGAAGCCCTGCCGTGTGGCTTCATCAGCGCGCTGCCCTCCAATAAAAACTTCAAAGGCGTCATGTCTGCAGGAGGGAATGGGATGTGAGAGGTGAAGCTCGCTTGGGCCCTCAGGAAGCGTCTGGTGATGGAGTTGTCCCTTTGAGGGAGTGAGAGTGAGATGATCTCTGCTTTAGCCTCCAGACGTGTGATTAGATTTCGGGCTGCAGCGTCATTTTTCAGTCTGCCTTCTGACTTCCCCTCTCTGCTCCCAATGCTCCCTCTCCCTGTTACTCCGCTAACGCTACAGAGTAACGCTACAGAGTAACGCTACAGAGTAAAGCTACAGAGTAACGCTACAGAGTAACGCTACAGAGTAACGCTACAGAGTAAGGATACAAGGTAAGGATACAAAGTAAGGATACAAAGTAAGGATACAGAGTAAGGATACAGAGTAAGGATACAAAGTAAGGATACAAAGTAAGGATATAAAGTAACGCTACAGAGTAAGGATACAAAGTAAGGATACAAAGTAAGGATACAGAGTAAGGCTACAAAGTAAGGATACAGAGTAAGGCTACAAAGTAAGGATACAGAGTAAGGCTACAGAGTAAGGATACAGAGTAAGGATACAAAGTAAGGATACAAAGTAACGCTACAAAGTAACGCTACAAGGTAACGCTACAAGGTAACGCTACAAGGTAACGATACAAGGTAACGCTACAAAGTAACGCTACAAGGTAACGCTACAAGGTAACGCCACAAGGTAACGCTACAAGGTAACGCTACAAGGTAACGCTACAAAGTAACGCTACAAGGTAACGCTACAAGGTAACGCTACAAGGTAACGCTACAAAGTAACGCTACAAGGTGACGCTACAAGGTGACGCTACAAGGTGACGCTACAAGGTGACGCTACAAGGTGACGCTACAAAGTAACGATACAAGGTAACGCTACAAAGTAACGCTACAAGGTAACGCTACAAGGTAACGCTACAAGGTAACGCTACAAAGTAACGCTACAAGGTCACGCTACAAGGTCACGCTACAAGGTAACGCTACAAAGTAACGCTACAAAGTAACGCTACAAGGTAACGCTACAAGGTAACGCTACAAGGTAACGCTACAAGGTAACGCTACAAAGTAACGCTACAAGGTGACGCTACAAGGTGACGCTACAAAGTAACGCTACAAAGTAACGCTACAAGGTAACGCTACAAGGTAACGCTACAAAGTAACGCTACAAAGTAACGCTACAAGGTAACGCTACAAGGTAACGCTACAAGGTAACGCTACAAGGTAACGCTACAAAGTAACGCTACAAAGTAACGCTACAAGGTAACGCTACAAGTTAACGCTACAGAGTAACGGAGCGTCCACACAGCAGCGTGCGTTGACGCTTGGCGTGTCTGAAGCTCGGGGAGTCAACGCGAGCAACGCGACCAACAACCAATCACATGAATCTCCTGCCCCCTACATACAAAGCAAAAAACATTCCATGCTAGCTATATATACTGTCTATGCCTGCTAGCTGTCCATTCAATATTAAAACGAGGTACACTGGATATAAACTCCCCCAACAGGCGAAAACCTACCAGTTTCACCCACTATCTCTACCCCCTCCCTCCATGCCTGGCTCCTCCGGTTTGTATCCCGGTAGACGAACAGAGACTGATCATAGAGCACCGGGTGATTCACTACGGCAATGATTATTTTCTCCTCCATTTTATGGAACATAGAAATTACCTGCTGTATGGCTCTCGCAGCATACACGCAGTTTGATTGGCTAGCAGAGGCTACAAAGTGAAGCTACAGAGTAAGGCTACAAAGTAAGGCTACAAGGTAACGCTACAAGGTAACGCTACAAGGTAACGCTACAAGGTAACGCTACAAAGTAACGCTACAGAGTAATTTGATTTATGGTGCATCTCAGGTGATGTTACAGAGTAGTCCAAAAGTTATGTAACTAGTTCAACTAATAACTTTTAGCAGTGAGTAATCTATTAAAGTAAAGCAGTATTTAGTAATACCCCAGTTCTGCCATATTTACCCATTTTCTTTGTGTCTCTAATTGTCTCCCTCCTTATGTTTCATTTCCCCCCCTCCCATCTTTCTTCCAGTTGCTCCACACCCCCCCACTCCCCGCCTTTACCCTCAATCCTTTCCTTCCTTACTACGCTAAAAGCCCATTTTCAGGACTTGTCAGTGAGTCATTCACTAAATATGAAAGAGGGGGAGAGAGATGGAGTCTCCTACCGTGACTTATATTTTAGTAAAGTGTTTAAGGAGGGACACACAGAGAGGAGTGGGAGGGAGGGAGTTGACAGGAGAAGGGGATTGGGAGAAGAAGAGAACGGAATAAAGGAATTGTGATTAAAGACGGAGATAAGAGCCTCAGCTTGTCCTGTTTTTCCGTCAGGCAGTTTTCCTAAGGTAGCCTCCGACTCAGAAGTTGAACGCTCATATCTGAATACCACCCGCTGGTCTTTAAGAACTTCTGCTGAGTCCTCCAGTGATAAAAAGCTTACAGAGTCTGGTGTATTGATGGCTGCTTTTTTCTGAGGAAAAAGGAGAGTGCCGTTTTTTTTCCAGATGGGCCAACAAAGCACCATTATGAGGTTCTTTATCCAGCATGATAAATGAGAGCTTAACCTCCTGACTTTCTCTATTTACCTCCAGCACAGTATGTATCTTTAGTTCTCTCGTTAAAAGTCTCTACATAACATCAACTGCCGACATTTCAATTATGCTTTTTCAAATTAGCAAGACAATGCTGACAAAATACCCTTTAATAATCTGACTTCAACCCTTATTATATGCTGTGTTCATCCAATATAATGATGTTGGAAGAGTGTAGTTTTTCTGCCTTTTTTATGAATTTTGAATCGTATGTCTTTAGATCTTGACATGTTAGTTCACGGCTGTTGAAAAAGGGATAAACAACAACTTCAATGTTAAAAAGTGTGGCTAAACGTAACATACCCTAAGAGCATACTTGCCAACCTTTAGACCTCAGAAATCGGGAGCATTTCAAAATGCAAAATGGGGGCGGGGGGGGGGGGTGCTAGTGGATCACCGGAGCTGTTAGATTAACATTAACATGCTTATTGTGGTTGTAAGTGCACTGCCTTGCGGCCTGTAGCACCGTCCTTGATGGAGCATATGTGTGGGCTGGACCTATATTTTACAGGAAAGGAGTGAGCAGAGAGTTGTCGGAGATGTCTGTTTTCTGTGAATATCTGCCTCACCGTCTCAGACTTTGAGTTGCGCGCGCTACTAAAGAGACGTGTTACCATGGAAACCAAACAATGGTGTAGCTGTATTAAAGTCCAAGTGGAAACAGTCGTGTGTAAATCTGATTTTGTCAGAAATCGGGAGAAATGCAGGAGAAATATGAGCCTGGGAGGAAACAGGGAGAGGGCAATGAAATCGGGAGTCTCCCGCGAAAATCGGGAGGGTTGGCAAGTATGCCTAAGAGAGAATTATCACTACAGCTTTTTGGCGCTTCAGAGCACATTTCAGCCTATTGTTTTGGTCTTCCGACCCACGAATAGGTTCACTCTCACTGTAGTTGTTAGTGTAATTATCTGCTGACAATGATTTCAGCAATAAAAAACATAAAAAATGTAACTGTATACTATCTGCCCTCCACCAAAAGATTAAGTAATACAGTTACTAACTAGCTGGTGGAGCAATAAGTGGTGAAAAAGCCATTTTCCTCAGGAGGTGCTGGAGACCAAAAATAGAGCAAAAAGAAGAGTAAATATTGGACTAACCTTCTTTAGCTGTCCTGAAACACGACTCAAAAAGGGTTGCTGATATTGCTTCATATGCGTTGAATGTTAAAATAGCCAAATATGTGCTCTAAAACTCACCATATTGGATCACAGCCGATTTCTGCCTCCCAAAAGGTCCCGGAAAATCTGTCGTTCAGAGTTTACATGAGGTAAATTAGTGATTGTTGTGATTTATTCAAGATTTAAATGTATGGATTAATTGGTTAAATGAGGTTGTTTTCAGAAAATACAGTGCTTATTGCTAGAGCTTACGAATGCTGCAAATGATGCATTTATTCTTGTATTTCATATGCCGTTGCCGATGGGATTACATTACTTCTGATTTGCTTTTTTTCATGAGATGTTGGCATTATTTTTTCTCTTGAATGCATTTTTAATAACTCCCCTGATAATGCTTTCTGATTATGCTGCAGATGAACATGCGGTCTGCTAACCAGCACTTCTCTTTTCAACAAAACTCTTTCAAAAGCACCAATATGCACTCAGGGATTGAAGCGGGCGCCGTGTTGTTTGCCAGGATTTTCAAAGTGATGTGACATGTTCTTCCTTTTCAAACAGTAACACTGAATATTGGATAATTATAAGTCCCTTTCCCATTTAAGAGGTGTTTTTTTTACAGTGATGAAGGAGAAGCTTGGTTAGTCTGTAAAAAGTCACTTTCTTTTAGTTTCTGTAATTATGTTTTAATGACAAGGATCCTTTAAGAAATACAAGCTGCTTCTCTTTCTCTCCTCTTACAGACTAATGGAAGCAACACAAAAGAGGTCTATGATGTGTGCGTTACATATTCAGAATACACAGGAGATGGCTTGTTAGATTACATACAGTAAGTAACAGCCTTTCAACAGTGGAAAGCACATATGAGTAACTCCTTATTCATCATCGGATTCATTGTGTTCCTTTGGGAGGACAAGGCTGCGTTTGAAACTGCACATGAGCTTTTATTTATACTAAGAATGACGTCAAATTGCGTATGTTGTGCGTTTTGTCTGCATATCATCTGGGTTTCTTGTAAGCAATACATTTCTGGACGTAAACTTCCATTTCTTAGAATGATATCTGAGCTAACTGGACATAATTAGCCAACCCACAATGCATTGTGGCTCTTCCGAGTATCCAATGGTTTTAATAATGAATTGTTGGATAAAGTTATTATGCATTATGGCGAGTGACGTTACGAAAGTCAAGAGGAAAGACTTGAGAGCTCATAAATATATTTACTTTGGGAATCATATTTAACTTTGAAAAATGTATTAATTTTTATTTTACAGAGCTTCAATGATTACTTGGCTAAGCAATGAGTGGAAACATTGCTGTTTTCAGCCTCTTCAATATCGAGAAGTTCTGATTTTTCGCTGTTGTATATCATATTGAAGTGACTGTCTTTGGTTTTTTGACTGACAACATTAGATATTTAAAGACTTGGATTGATTAGAATGCGATTTTCCCATTTTTCCGGCATTTTATAGACCCGACGGTTAACCAAATAGTCTAAAATATAATCGTCTGATGAAAATATTTCTTAGTTGCCTTAAAATAAAACTGAAAAGATGTTAAGGAAGTGTTGATTTACGATTGTGAAGATGTATTGCTGAGTTTACTCCATTGTGAATAACTGTTCGGTATACTTAATTGTACATTCACTATGCAGTATGCAGTAGGGCTGCTCAATGATGGCAAAAATCATAATTCGATTATTTGGGTCAATAATTGATATCACGATTATTAAAAACAATTATCCATTTACTTTGAAAACATCAATTTATTGGAGATTTATGTTTTTAACAGTTGATTATCCTGACCTTTAAGTATAACTCAACTGAAAAAAACAATAAAAAAAAAAGTAATAAAAAAAAAAAAATCGTTTTATTTCGATGACGTTGTTTTCGTAATCGTTGCAAGCCATTATCGTAGTTGCGATTCAAATACGATGAATTGAGCAGCCCTAGTATGCAGTACTTACTGATTGAGTATGTGCTCGAGTGAAGGGTATATTGATGAGGAAGGTTTGGGATCGTCCTCTAAGATCTCACATATAAATCTCTGGCAACCTCCTTCCTGTAGAGACAGAGTTTGGAGGACACAGTAAAGGTGAAGCCTGTTTTTAATCCCCCTAAATAAATATCTCAGCCTCTATCTGTAGAATTGGGGCGTCTACGGATAAATGTGCAAGACTGAGGACTCAAGAGGAGGTTTGGAAAGAATACAGAGTCTCATATCTTCCACTCAATTTGCATTATTTTGCTTCATCACGCCGACGCAATGATATTAGAAGTAGTTTTAATTGTTGATTGCTTTGAGGCCACTCGTTAATTTCCCTATTAAAGCATTAATTTTATTTAAAAGCCAACACACTCAACAGAAAAATGCTTAGTTTATTCTCCATCCAGCCGCCTCCATTCTCTCCTCCTCTTCACTTTAACTTTATTTATCTCGCCCTTACACCTTTTCTTGCTTTAAACTCAAGTTGCCCCTTGTCTTGAATCTCTTTACACCCTCCTCTTCACTCTTAAAACAGCAATCTCCCTCCTCCTTATCTCTTCCTCATCTGCATCCATAGCTCTTCTCCTCGCAGCGTCTAATTCAGTCGGAGCTCTAAAATAAACACCTTAACTGAAGTCAAGATAGTAATCAGCCGCTCTCTGTCGTTGGTATTGTCTCCACATGTCTTCGTTCCCCTTTATTTCTCCCTCAGTCTGCCTCATTGTGGAGTTTCACTTTTGCTTTAAATCTTTTTGAATTCTTTATTTTTTGAAATACCTAAATCAGGGGTGTCAAACTCAAGGCCCGGGGGCCAAATCCGGCCCGCGACTTCATTTTCTGTGGCCCCGCGAGAGCTCTGAAATAATATAATATTTTTATTATACGATTACATGCCGATTTACAGAAGCACGTTACCCATAAACTACATGTCCCACAATGCATCTTTCATTCACTTTTTCCTCAGAATTTGACTTTTTTTTCAAAATGTTACTTTTTGTTTTTCCTGAATTTCTTTTAAAATCATATTGTGACATTCTCACTGAAGAGACTTGCAATTACTTGCCCTAGACTTCTGCTTCTAGACGTAGTTAATTATGAAGTTATTATTACCCTATCAGATAATAATCCAATGCAGAGGCAATCATGTAATATAATACATTATTTTATATATATTCAATATTTATATACATATTTTTATATAGTCTTAAAGTTACAACCGGCCCTTTGAGTGCAACCATAATGCTGATGTGGCCCGAGATGAAATTGAGTTTGACACCCCTGACCTAGAGGCTAGAAGAGATCAAGTCTGTGGTTATCTGAATATGTGTTGATTTAAAAAGATGACAGTGACATTGTGACATATCTCTGATTTTTGTACCAGTTATTGTAGAATATTTGTTTTATGATTAAGACTTTATTGGTGCATTTCCCATTATTCACTTGTCAATCAAACAGTTTGTAATTTGGGGGTTTTCTCTCTTATGACTGACCTACTTTTTGTAACTTTTCAGTTCATCCATGTTGGCAACTTTAATTCCTTAACAAGAGAATAAACAGAAAGAATATGAGCATGCTGATCTTAAGCAGATAAAGGTTACCATTATCTCCATTTTAGGTTCATCATGCTTAAACACGTCGTTCAAAGTACTATTGAGGGATATGGAAACATATTTAGCATTTATTTGGTGAGCAACATCTTGACTTGACGATGGCAAAGTTATTACAATTCATCCTCGCTGCGACATGAATCCCGTTACCTAATTTCAAAGATTTTACTCAAAAACACCAAATCAACCTTACAGTGAAACTTCAGGACAAGACTCTTATCCAGACAGGAAGCACAATGATGCCTGTTTTCTTCTGTGGTCCCGTGCTTCTCCCCCACTCTCCAAATCTCAAAACTCTTTCTATTTCCTGCCTAATTGGACAAATGTTTTTATCTACAATGATCAGTGAGGAGAAAGGTGGTGACATAAGCCGCTGCTGCCGGTGCTTTGGTGAGACTCATTTTCTCCCCCTTAAGAAAAACACCTTTAAAGACATCCTGGTTCCTTTAATGTGTTTCTGGCTCTCCAAAGCTCCTCTGTTTTTGTGCTTCCTTCTTTCATAACTGTTTTCTACAGACAATGACTTCAGCCAGATCTTAAATGTAACTGTATACTATCTTCATCTGCGCCAAATGGCAGAGGGACACCGTTAGCAACTAGCTGGTAACTATACTGGAACATTTAGTACGGAAAAAGCCAGATATTTCACTCAGGAACTGGTCGAGACCAAAAATGGAGCCAAAAAGGAGAGTAAATAGGCGCTTTCACACCGCAGTACTTTTCCCACAAAGGTTCCTGAGAACTTAGTTCATGAGAACTCTTTACTTCTCATGAACTAAGTACAGATCGCGTTCACACCGGAATAAATCCCTGAGGGAAGATTAGACAAATGAAGCCGCTGACGTCACTTCTTCTTCTTCTGCTTTGGGTTTACTGGCAGGCCGCAAACCACTTCACGGCGTATATTGCCACCCGAAGTCCCCGGAGTTGGGGACTGGCTTCAGTAGAAGCTGCTGGGACTCCCAGCGTCTTCTACTGAAGCCTTCCGAGTAAATCGCCAGAACGCTGACATCTCCTCATCTCCACCGCTCCCGTGTTTTCTTTTGTGTTGCCATAAGTTAGTCTCTCTGCATGTGTGCGCTGGGCTGATGCTAATGCTAATAATGCTAATAATGCTAATGCAAGGATAATAAAATGGCGGCTTCACAAAACTTTTGGGGAGTTTTACGGGGCGTGGTTTGCATTCCGCCCAGCCAATCAGACACAGGAACCTTTTTCTCCCACGAAAGTCCCTGCTCTCTAGCAGGGACCGAAAAGGGGGTAAAAAGGTTCTCATGAACTAATTTTAGTTCCGGCTCTTTTTGGTGTGAACGCGTGACATTTCGGAACTATATCGGAACTAAAGTGGGAAAAGTACTGCGGTGTGAACGCGGCTAATGTCAACGTTAGTAGGCCCCAGACCGGAAACAAACATACATTTGTGGTCCTTTGCTACGCACTCTCCAAAACTCATGGTCTCTATTTTCTGCCTAATTGGGCAAATGTTCTGTCTACAATGATCTGTCAAGAGGAAGGGGAAGACATAAGCCTTTTCTGCCTTTCCGTTGTTGTGACCTGACTCATTCTCTCTTTCTCTCAAACACCTTTAAAGACATCCTGTTGCCTTTAATGTCTTTCTGGCTCCCCAAAGCGTTTCTGTTTCTGTTTTGCCTTCTTTTCTAATTGTTTTTTAAAGGGTTCACATCCTAGCCTTGCGATAAGAAACCCACTAATTTCTTCCTGCAACTTGTTGTTGTTCTGTTGTTTCTCCCTTGCTTTGCCTCCTTCTGGTCCTCACACCTTCACACAGTGTTACATTTCTTTAGAGGGAACCAGAACATGTCTTAACAGGTTGTAGGCAGATGGTGACTTGTTTTTTTTTTTTAAATGTCCCTCATTAACTTCACCAAGGACGTTCTGTTTTCGTTGTGTTGTTTTGTTGTTCGGGAAAACAAGTTGTCCTATTTTCATGAAACTAAAGGCACGGACACACCAGGCCGATTATCGGCGTCGGTGAGCGTCCTATGCCCTACTCAGATTAGTGTGTCCCGCACCGTTGGGTCTTTTCAGCCGTACCGACTGCCTTTGGCCGACTGTCGGCAAAAGAAATCACTCTGATTGGCTGTTCAGCTTAGCGAATCAGTGCATGAGAAGCGTAACGGAAGTGAGGGACCCAAACAAACTATTAAGAAGGCAAATCTGAAAATTAGTTTAACTCCAGCTCTCGACACAGGTTCAGGAAAGCCCCATGAGCTTCTCGCTGTAGAGTGAAAATGGAACACGCTATTTGTTGTTTGTTTATATCACAGTCTGTTCTTCTTCTCTCGGTTATCACGCAGTCTGTCTTCCGGTCGTTGCCTTTTTTGAATGACGAATACACACTACCGCCGCCTGCTGGTAAGGAGAGTTATTGCCACTCACGCATGCGCAGCGCGTACGTGCTTCTTGGCCGTCGGCTGAAGTCTTTGCGGTGTGTTCCAGTGCGACACATGGCCAAGACGCAGGAGACGTGAGGAGACACAACAGTCGGGGGTCCGTCTGTGTGAGTTCTTTGTTGTCAGATTGGTGTGTCCGGGCCTTTAGGGGTGTAATATGGCAAAAGAGAAGGAAGAACCAGATTCCTTTTGGATCCAATCAAGGAGTCCAATCATCACATTATTTTTCACTTATGGAAACAGCATTGGATAAGGTCTGAGTTCTTCAAGTTTCTTTCTATTAACAACCAACTTTTCAATATCTCGGACAACTGGGAGAAGTTCCTGTCAGATATTATATGTGGTTATTACTGAGCTTAAATACAATTGGCTGTACAGAAAGCCTTTGTGTAACTCTTAACCAATACATCCCACTCAGCTTTAGCCCTATATATCCATAGTTAAAATAAAGCAGAATAAAAACTACTTGTCAACAAACCAAAATACAAGTGGACCTGTTTGTCTCATAGCATTTTTATTAAGACGTGCTGCTGCAGATTGAAATCAAGCACTGTCTTAATTATATTCTCTAGAGAGCATCCTGGGGCTGCTTTGGCACATTCGCAGTATATCTGACTAATATCGCTTATGAGGACTCTGCAGGACATTCCAAGCATCCATAACCATGTAGTGCTCTCATGATGACGATGGCGTCTCGTTGGATGGTTTTGGCATCGATAAGAAGGCATGATGCTGATTCATCTGTCCCGCCTTTTTTTAATACACCTCAAATTGTGCTCGGAAGGAATTATATTCAGCCGACATTAAAGTTCACCTATTATACGGTTTTTCATCAATGTTTTCAGACCCCAGAGGCCAGCTGTCAGCTCTCCTCACCGGCTGCACTTCATCCACATTGTACAATTTATTTCCAAAAGCGTTTGCTATTCTTTTTCGTGCTCACTGTTTTAAAGGTCCCCTATTATACTGTTTTTCATCAATATATTATAGTTCTCAGATATATCCAGAGCCTGTCTCTGATTGGCTGAAACACCAAACAGATCATTGCAGCATTACCCATAATCCCCTCTGTTTCAGCCCTGTTTCCAAAGTGCTGATTCTCTGTCTGTTACTTTAGATGAAAATAAGGAGCCCCTCCCCACGCCCCTCTGAGAGACATTTGGTTACAAAAAACTCAATGGTGCTCTAGGAGGAGATTCAGGTGACAAGGGGGGGGGGGGGGGGGGGGGGGGTTACCTTGGTTGCTGATTGGCTAATGGTTACACAGCTCAGCTCATTTTCAGACAGGTTTTTATAGAAATGGATCAGGACAAAAAGAGAGAGAATCTTTGTTCCTGAAACTTTCAGAGTCTCTTTCCACAGAGGGGACACATGTTGATGTAGAAGATACGTGAAGAAGTGGGGACACATGTTGATGTAGAAGAGACATGAAGAAGTGGGGACACATGTTGAAGTAGAAGAGACATGAAGAAGTGGGGACACATGTTGAAGTAGAAGAGACATGAAGAAGAGGGGACACATGTTGATGTAGAAGAGACATGAAGAAGAGGGGACACATGTTGATGTAGAAGATACGTGAAGAAGTGGGGACACATGTTGATGTAGAAGAGACATGAAGAAGTGGGGACACATGTTGATGTAGAAGAGACATGAAGAAGAGGGGACACATGTTGATGTAGAAGAGACATGAAGAAGTGGGGACACATGTTGATGTAGAAGAGACATGAAGAAGTGGGGACACATGTTGAAGTAGAAGAGACATGAAGAAGTGGGGACACATGTTGAAGTAGAAGAGACATGAAGAAGAGGGGACACATGTTGATGTAGAAGAGACATGAAGAAGTGGGGACACATGTTGAAGTAGAAGAGACATGAAGAAGTGGGGACACTTGTTGAAGTAGAAGAGACATGAAGAAGAGGGGACACATGTTGATGTAGAAGAGACATGAAGAAGAGGGGACACATGTTGATGTAGAAGAGACATGGAGAAGAGGGGACACATGTTGATGTAGAAGAGACATGAAGAAGAGGGGACACATGTTGATGTAGAAGAGACATGGAGAAGAGGGGACACATGTTGATGTAGAAGAGACATGAAGAAGAGGGGACACATCTTGATGTAGAAGAGACATGAAGAAGAGGGGACACATATTGATGTAGAAGAGACATGAAGAGGTGGATTTGGCGTACTAGGTGACCTTTAAGACCAGAGAGATTTAAATATGTTTCCTGGTCAAAGTCTGACAGAAACTCTGGGTACAGATGCGTACGGAGCACACAGCAGCTACTTCCAAACACCAGTCATACTTTTGCAGAAACAAGATGTCAGCATAGCCTTCATCTGTAAAGAGATCTCTCCGTGTTGGTCTCCTGCGGTGCTGGAAATGGATTTGCACACCTTTTCTTTCATTTCCACCCCAGAGTGAACTCCTACAGTATCAGGGTCTTCTCAGAAAGATACAGCAGGGAGAGAGACATCCTTATCATCTGCGACTACTCGTAGTTAGAATACCCTCAGGCTAAAGATCCAGCTAAATGTCAAGCAAAGAAAAAGCTGCAATTATCCGTTCACAGACTTCCCGTTTCAGATCTTTATTTCTGTCGTTATTTCACAGAGTCCTCTTTCCCTCAGGAAGCGTGTCGTGCTGAGCTTGTTACCCCGTAGAAGTCCTCGGAGACGTAGGTTTTCCTTTACGTCTGCATTTTGTATGTTCTCCTCATCTCCATGCGGCTTTGAACCAGGTGTTGTAACTTCTTCACACGGGCAATTAGAGACTCTGAATCATGCATCGTGATGGAGGCGTGTGTGCACACCTCAGAGCAGCTTCCCGTGCTGAGGTGTCTGGTAATAGGGGTAGTAGTAAATAAATAAAAGCAGGTACGAGTACTACTTTTGACAGCTAAGCAGGCTGGGAAAACACAGAGCTCGGCTTTTTATCATGGCGTCACTATTCAGGCCGCATTGGGTAACATCTGACTCTGATGGTGGACACGATTGTCACTCACCAACCCAAACGGACCATCTTATAAAAATGTAAGCTTACACAAAATCACAGAAAATAGCTTTCGGTCAAGATCTGTCTTTGTGTTTCCTGTTTTGTTCTGAATTAGTGGTCTTCTTTCTTCCTGTGTTCTTTGTGTTTTCCCATTGTGTCCTGCCCTCTCCAGTCGTGTCTTGTCAGTGTGATTAGTCCTCTGTGTACCTGCCTGTCTTCCCTACTGTTATTTCTAATGTTTTGATCAATGTTCTCGTCTATGTTCCTCAGAATCAGAATCAGAATCCCTTTATTAGTCCCACAGAGGGGACATTTGCAGCGTTACAGCAGGAAAGAGCCACAGACAGCTTAGTGTTGCATATCTGAAATGCGTTCCTGATGTCTGCCTGAACACCTTCCTGGCTGTTTCCTTGTGTGTTGCCGTCCTTGTTCCTCCTGATTTGTCATTTTGTGTAGTTGTATCCTTTAGTATGTATTACCTTGCCTGGTCCCTTTGTGTTCTTGTGTTTCGCCTTTTTTGTTTTAATCTTAAGTTCATCAGAAGTTTGCTTTCTGTTCTTTTTAGCTGCCTCCATTGCCTTTGGTTTCAACATTGCCATTTCATGAAAGTCTTGGAGTGTTTCTCAATGTCGAGGAGGCTTGCTTCAGAAGCGAGCCAAGAATCCTTCCTAGCCTCGGAAAACGAAGAATGGTGGAACAGGCTAACAGGTGTGCGTCATATGCGAGGCCCCGCCTTAAATGGAGCGCGATTTCCGCCAAAGATTTGGAAATTGGTCCGTGCGCAAAGCATTGTGGGGATTTTAAGACCGCGGAGTCTACACATGTGCAGCCTCGAAATTTCTCGCTACGAAGTACGCCGGGCTCGGTAGAATTCCAAGTATGCTGGACATTGGAACAGTCCTTCGGCGGCACTCGATGACGTAGTATGCTTGAAATAGTGGCTCTGGAGCATCCTTCCTCGACATTGAGAAACACCCTTGGTCTTGTCAAGAACGTGAGGTAACGGTTCGCGTCATTCAGTTGTGGCTGGAATTAGTATTACAACAGCAAACACTGCAACAAAATGTTCATAACAAAGAAGAACATTGTGCTTCAATGGTAGTCGTTTCTCATTATGTGTGGTCACCTAACTGGACTACTGACACTGTTAGATTGATAATAATTGTGTCTGCTATCTTACCAATGTAACTACAATGATTGTGTCTTGAGCACTTCAAAATGCCGATGTATCACAGTCTCTCGTTTTGACATTCGGTGTTTCCGAGACTAAAGATAAGAATATTCAAATGTTCCTGCAGGAGGCCAGTGTTTTTCTAAATCAGTTGTTACAGTCTCTGCATTTTTAAAGCTAAACCTCGTGGTGCCCTGTATGTCTGGAGCCATTTTGTGTTATTCCTGCGGATAACTTCCTCAAATGTAGATAACATCTCTCCGGTGAAGATAAGGAAGTTTGATGCGCACCAGGAATATCTTCCAAAGCCGTCAACAGTAAACAAACACACAGTACAGACAGATACTCCGACTCAACAGTGAGCACATATTTCTAAAAGGCTTTTTCAGCAATGATGTTCTGAAAGAGAAATCCAACTTCCTGCACCTTCCCGTCTTTATGGCAGAAGTGCAATGTAGTTACTCTATAAGGCACGCGTTACAACTAAAGAACTTCACTTTTTTGTTTACATTTGATTTAGCTACAATACTGGCTGAATGCAGTGAGTTTGCACCTGAAGTAGGTGAGCCTCTTTTGTGGGAAAGGTTGATACAGTATACTGCACTAAAGAAGCAAAATTGAGCACTTTCCTTCCAAAAAAAACCTTTCTTAACATCTTAAATTGCTTAAGCTATCAAAGGTTTTCCATCTTATATTGGCTCTTTGAGGTTATATTTTGCATCAAACGCATTATAATACTGTCTCAATATAAATACGGACAGTTGAGAGGCCACGTCCCTGTTTGAAGCAGCTTTTAATGGAAATATCAAAGCGATGGGAATCCAATATTCATAGATGACGCAGTTTGGATGTCGCCAAGATTTTTGTCGGAGATAATGAAAGACTATTTGAGATAATTGTGTGTGTGTGTGTGTGTGTGTGTGTGTGTGTGTGTGTGTGTGTGTGTGTGTGTGTGTGTGTGTGTGTGTGTGTGTGTGTGTGTGTGTGTGTGTGTGTGTGTGTGTGTGTGTGTGTGTGTGTGTGTGTGTGTGTGTGTGTGTGTGTGTGTGTGTGTGTGTGTGTGTGTGTGTGTGTGTGTGTGTGTGTGTGTGTGTGTGTGTGTGTGTGTGTGTGTGTGTGTGTGTGTGTGTGTGGCCATAAATAAGTTTGCCAATGAGACGGCGTAAAGTGGATTATTCGCTTTGCTAATGCCGGCATACGCGAGGATCCATTTGGTGTCTGAGAGTCTACAGACACTATGGGACTGATTCTATGTCACATCTTCACTAATGCAGCTCTTAATGTGCCCTCAGGGACAAGAGACTTCATTTGGCTGTATAACAAAGTACATAAAGACATGCAATGGCACTAACTAATGTCTGGTCTTTGACGCAGGCATGCTCATTATGGGTTATGTAGAATTAAATCATTAAAAACTATTAAAAAAACTAATTATTTTGGTACCAGACTGTTAAAATAGGCTGTTTATTTTGGTCCCAATGTGTGTTTTATTCCATAACATGTCACAAACACTCGCTAAAATTGTACTTTTAGGCGTGTAAAGAGGGTGGTATCAAGTATAAGAAGTGAAATTACATTAAAATGAATTCATTATTCATTTGTCACGCTGCTCAGGTGCTTTAAGGTTATCAGGGTGTTTTAACAGACCTTATGTAATATGCAAAAGCACATACCTTGCCTTCTGCATGCATTGCGTCATGAAAAGTGTAACTTAAGTTAAAGCTGCCGTAAGTGCTCAGTGTTGCTTTCAGTTTAAAGTATGCAAGATGTGTATCTATGTTTTTATGAGATAATGAAGGTGATAGATATGTCTGAGTGCTTATTTAACACTTGTGACAAGTCCAGACTAAAGATGTGGATTATGAAATATTGATCTATTCTAGAATATGATGAAAAATGCTAAACTAACGGACTGACATTGATACTTATTTCACATATTTCCACGCTTTTGAACTCTAAAATAAAGTAAGAAATGCCTGATTCTACCGAATAAAGCTTTTATTATGACCCAGTTTAATAAGCCATAGAAGAAGCCACAAGAAGGCGAGACACACACACACACACACACACACACACACACACACACACACACACACACACACACACACACACACACACACACACACACACACACACACACACACACACAGGGCCAGATCACAGCGAGTCCTTCTTAACTTGCCAAAAAGAATTAAAACACTCGGATGTGCTTCTGTACACAGAGTGCTGACATGACATTCCTCCCGTCCATTAGCTTGTCTGCTCTCATCTCGTCAGCCACCATCGTCATTTTCCACATTCAGGGGTTTCCTTTAGTGCTCTTCATTACAACAAGCTACTTTATATCCTAGTGTTCAAAATGTCTCACTGTCGGCAATTAATTCTTAATTCATAAAGTGAGCGTTAATTGATAAAGACACAAAGAAGCAAGCGTAGGATAAAAGAAAAGCCGTTATGATATCCTTTCTCACCTCCCACTTACTCAGTAGATGCAAATGATGGTACGTGCTTTTACATCAGTCTATTCAACTATACTGTGGAGTTTCATTCCCCATATAAAAAAACATTCAAATGTCTTGACGTGTGATGTCACAGAGACATTCAGGACAGCGAACAAAGCCTCGGCTGCCAGTCTCCCACTAATGGCAGTCCCAAAGTGTTTTTCTATGAAACTTAGAGATCATCTTGTTAAAGGACAGTCGCCTCCAAACCAAACAAAATCTGTCATTATCCACTTGTTCCAACGTCCCTGAGGTTGACGTGAACACACCATGTAGTTCCTGTACCTTGAAGCCTTGATGGGTTCTTGTCTGCTGAGGAGTGGTGACAGAGTCTTGGTGACTTTGTGAAGTAGCTCGGGACTTTTGGAGTTGTTCTTTTCACCACTTTTCACGTGTTTGCAGTCAGCTGCTCCTGGTTAGGATCCCTTCACGGTTTATCGTTGAGGTTTTTAACTGGTAGCCACATTTCCACAGGAGTTGCAATGGACACTAAAAGATGAAGATGAGAGAACTGTAACCAATGTCTTACAAACTGAAGGTTTTGATTATCGAGGAAAACAGAAGTATGCTGTCACATTGTTAACCACCGTTCATTCTGCTGAACTCTACAGTAGTTTGCATGTTCAACTCATTCATAAACATATTTATCTCCAATAAAAACACATCTAAAAAATCAGAGTCGTAACCTAAAGATTAAGATGGACGTCACAGCTGTTAGTATCCTTGTCTAACATGTAAGTGACCTACCTAAAAGATTCCTAACATGAAAAGGCCAGTCCAATATCAAAATATGTGTCCCCTGTAGGGCTGCTCGATTATGGCAAAAATCATAATCTCGATTATTTGGGTCAATAATTGATATCACGATTATTAAAAACGATTATCCATTTACTTTGAAAACATCAATTTATTGGAGAAAAAAACAGTTAACAGTTGATTACTCTGAACTTTAAGTATAATTCAACTGAAAAAAGAATTTAAAAAAAGAATTATTAAAATTTCTTTTTTTTAAAGTAATAATAAAAAAAAAATCGTTTTGTTTCGGTTACGTTGTTTTCGTAATCGTTGCAGGCCATAATCGTAATTGCGATTAAAATATGATTAATTGAGCAGCCCTAGTGTAGTGTGCGTTTAAATGAATATATTTGGGGGAGGCTGTGGCTCAGTGGGTTAGTGTGCTGATCTCAATCCCCACTACAGCCAGCATGTGCTACACTAAGACACTTCACCCCAAATTGCTCCTCTGGGGATTGCCTGCAGTATTGTGTGCATGGAAGTCGCTTTGGGTCAAAGCTTCTAACGAGTAGAATAAGATAAGATGGACCTTTATTAATACATTCAGTAGTTTACACAGCAACAGGGTAAGAATGAAAAACAGGACAGCACAGATTCACACAAGATTAATACAATTAAAGATACAATTACAATTATATTCAGTTAAGTAACTTTAAAATAAGAAATTAGTTAAATGAACATATATACATATTTGGGTCATGTATACATATTAGATATATTGACATGAACGTGTGCCCGTAAAAAGTTAGACAAGTGACATGTAATGTAATATATTTAAGTGTATTATTATATTGTTATTGAATTATTAGAAAGGAATTAGCTCAACAATTACTTAAGTCTCCTGCTCTTCAAAACATCACAGCCAGTGATTTAAATTTGTTTTAAAAAAACATGAACAAAGCAGTTTGTTATAAATCGGTGTTGCAAAGACGCTTTTTGATGGAAACCGGATATCTGAAGAGTTTCAAGCCGAGCTAAAACTAATGTGCTAGACTCTGTTCAAACCAAATGGACTCACTAGCGTCTCACTAGTGTCTCAACGTGGAAAATGTGTGTTTCTCTGATTCAGTTTTAGCGGAGCAAGCTTAACTACCGCTAACATTTGCTAACTGGTGCTGAAGTATTGCACTGGTGTTTAGCTCTAGAGAGGAGCTGAAACCAGTCCATTAGGCTCCACTATACATCAGCCTAATGGACAGCGCTGTGGGAGTGTGAAGCACAGCCTTCTTATAAACGCAGCATGCATGCTCAGTCCCCTTATTCTGATTGTAAAGCTTTAAGAAATGAAAGGTTGTGTATGTATATTTATAAAAGCCCTCCTATGTGTTTTGTTATGCCTGGTAGCAGGGAGGGGGGGGTTGATCGATTTCTAAATCAATTCCTGCTTCCATGTACCTGAATCACGTCTGTATGTTTTGTTGTTGGGCATTTTTATAAATTGAATTCTCAAAAGCCATTCAGCTCTCTCTTTTTCCTCCGTGTTCTCTGCTGTAAAAATAGAGCTGGCTCTCCTTCCTGTAATAGGCTCATCTCTCCTCTCCCCTGAATCTCTCCTGAGTCTGAACACAGCAGCTAATGGTGCATGGAAATGGTGGCACCACAGTCATATAGACCGAGTCTGTATCTGTTGCGGGGTGTAAGTGAAAATGTACTTTTGCAAGGATGAGAGGAAGTCGTTCTTTTAACCGTTTCAATAATGTGTTCTAAGGCATTGAAGAGGCAGATATGTGAAGTGCAAAAAAAATAAAGGCGATCACTATTGGTTGGTTTCCCTTGCTTTTTTTTTTTTAATCTAAGAATATTTGGTTCTGGTTTGGTTGCTAGGGGTTTTTACAGTTTGTCTTTGATTGATTTGAGGACTTGATTGATTATGAATGTAATGATGTGGTGTCTTTCCTCTCCTCAGGTGTACATCCGGATCCTGGATAATGAGTGGAACGTGTACCGGCGTTACACCGAGTTCAGAGAGCTCCACAACCACCTGCGGACCCAGTTTCCACAGGTGGACACCTTCAACTTCCCCCCCAAGAAAGCCATAGGGAACAAGGTGAGCGGCATGGATATACATATACATTAACCAGCTTTGTTTCTGGCAGAAGACATAGGTCCGATTAGGTTTACTCTCTGAAACAAAGCCTATTTGGTCCTATCCTTATCTGAAAGAGAAAATGATTTCAACCGTGATTTATGCATATTCAGAAGTAAGAATATCTCAACTAAGCTGAGGAAGAGAGCTTAACAAACAGGCGCCAGCTTATCGTCATACAACAGGACGCCCAAATCACAAGGTCTAATCACTGTGTTCTGTACAGACAGAGAAACAAACTGAGACAAGGACAGAAGTGGAGAATTAAGAGAAGGAGACTAGCTTAATAATTCTCTATCTCTCCCTATTCGCAATCTATTTCTATTTTGCTAAAGCGGACACACACTGCTCCAAGTCCATGTCTTTACTTACCTAGTTACATTACATAGTGTAGTCTCCAGGGGAACTGCCATCTCCATCTTCCTCTCTCTCTCTCTCTCTCTCTCTCTCTCTCTCTCTCTCTCTCTCTCTCTCTCTCTCTCTCTCTCTCTCTCTCTCTCCATCCTATCTCCTCTGCCCCCCTCCAACATCTGCTGGATAATTTGGTTCTGGCCCCGATTCACCGCCCAAATCTGGGGTCCGACTGCACACCTTCAAACACTTTCACGGCTAGGAACTGTGTGCAGGGGCTGCAAAGTGTGTGTGTGTGTGTGTGTGTGTGTGTGTGTGTGTGTGTGTGTGTGTGTGTGTGTGTGTGTGTGTGTGTGTGTGTGTGTGTGTGTGTGTGTGTGTGTGTGTGTGTGTGTGTGTGTGTGTGTGTGTGTGTGTGTGTGTGTGTGTGTGTGTGTGTGTGTGTGTGTGTGTGTGTGTGTGTGTGTGTGTGTGTGTGTGTGTGTGTGTGTGCAGGATCATGTGGAAGTGTGGAAGGGCAAGTGTCTATCACCAGTCTAGCCAGTGTGTCTCAGTGTGTCCTCGAAAGCTCTCTGAAAGCCCATCACTCTGTAGATTTGTGTGAATTATTGGTTTTCACCGTCTCCAGAAAGTCGGCCATCACTGAGGAGAAGCAGCCGCTGTGTCTTTGTCGCTCTCTGTAAAGAAGGAGCACCGTGCTTTGGTCGAAATACCAATGCAAATGTATCCTGTAAAGATTCAGAGTCACTTTATTTGTTATATATTTGTTCAAGTGAATGACAGATACAGATACAATCGTGCCGGATCAAATTAAAGCAAAGTTTTCCTTCCATTTTACTTTTCTTTCCCCCTTCCAGCCTTCCAAATAAATAACATTTAAGTAACAGTTCATAGTAGTGAATACAAATAAATAAATATTATTCTTCTTCTATACAGCAGGGAGTATTTGTATTTAGTTAGGTATAGTCAGTACACTATCATTTGACTGTTGTTTGTGGTCCAATGTGCAGCAAACCACCAACTTCCCACCAGAATAAGTCAGTAAAACAATGATTTTTAGGATTTAATATAAGTTAAAGTAGCAATTTAGTCATTCTGAATATAACAGAGGTTGTCAGACACCATCCTCATCATCCCTGTTGTATTTCATTTTCAATCACTCAGTATTTAATTCTCATAATACTAAAAAAAAAGATTTTGTTTTTTTTAGCTGCTCTACATACATTTTAATGCAATTTTCTTCTTGTACCCAATTTACCCTAACTTCCGTTTGCCATCGCTTTTATTTTGAGTGGATTCATTTTCATAAGCCTCTTGAGGTCTGTTCCTCTCCCACACAGTGTGTTTGCTCTCCATCAACAGTTCCTATTACTTCACAAAAACACTGTTCACACAGCGGTGGTGTTCAAGTCAGGTTGAACGCAGAAAATCAGCTTTACTGTTGATGTATTCGTCCTTCGGTTTGATACTAAAACTTTAACATATGTAGACACAACCTAAAATATCTCCCTATTCTGTTCATTTTAACTTCATATCAGTATTTAGTGTGTCTACTTTAAAGAGTCCTCTCCTGCTGATGTTCAGGTGTATATCAGTATGTAGTGTCTCTACTTTAAAGAGTCCTCTCCTGCTGATGTTCAGGTGTATATCAGTATGTATTGTCTCTACTTTAAAGAGTCCTCTCCTGCTGATGTTCAGGTGTATATCAGTATGTAGTGTCTCTACTTTAAAGAGTCCTCTCCTGCTGATGTTCAGGTGTATATCAGTATGTAGTGTCTCTACTTTAAAGAGTCCTCTCCTGCTGATGTTCATGTGTATATCAGTATGTAGTGTCTCTACTTTAAAGAGTCCTCTCCTGCTGATGTTCAGGTGTATATCAGTATGTAGTGTCTCTACTTTAAAGAGTCCTCTCCTGCTGATGTTCAGGTGTATATCAGTATGTATTGTCTCTACTTTAAAGAGTCCTCTCCTGCTGATGTTCAGGTGTATATCAGTATGTATTGTCTCTACTTTAAAGAGTCCTCTCCTGCTGATGTTCAGGTGTATATCAGTATGTATTGTCTCTACTTTAAAGAGTCCTCTCCTGCTGATGTTCAGGTGTATATCAGTATGTAGTGTCTCTACTTTAAAGAGTCCTCTCCTGCTGATGTTCAGGTGTATATCAGTATGTAGTGTCTCTACTTTAAAGAGTCCTCTCCTGCTGATGTTCATGTGTATATCAGTATGTAGTGTCTCTACTTTAAAGAGTCCTCTCCTGCTGATGTTCAGGTGTATATCAGTATGTAGTGTCTCTACTTTAAAGAGTCCTCTCCTGCTGATGTTCAGGTGTATATCAGTATGTAGTGTCTCTACTTTAAAGAGTCCTCTCCTGCTGATGTTCAGGTGTATATCAGTATTTAGTGCCTCTGACATGTCTCCATGCTTTAATGTTCAAAAAGATCTTTATTTTTCTCATACTGTCTGTGCTGCAGCACCTCTTTTCACCCTCTGTCTGAAACCAGAGCCCAGTCTGCTCTGATTGGTTAGCTGGCCGGCTCTTTTGTGATTGGTCAACCGCTTAGAGATGTCCCGCCCCTTAGCCTATCACACACAATGTGTTGGAGCGTTAGCAATAGGAAAAAATAAAATCCCACATTTTTGTTCAGAGATCTGCTCAAATTACCAAAATATTGCCCACAGATGATGATGTAACCATCATCTTTGAAACATGTATTAAACATTTCCCATGCATGCTACAGCTTTGTAACTCTAAACAAAGTTTGGTTCTTGTACACCACAAGCTAGACACTATTGAGAAGACCTTTCATTACATTGAATCATTTCTGCAAACTGCTCAAATGAGCTGCTTTAGAAACAGAAGTTTAGAGAAACTTGCTAAAAAAAACAAAGCCCAAGGCTTTAGACTGAAATAAAACGAGGCAGCAGGTGGGGGGCTTTACAGCTCAAAGATTTCATAAGTACCAGATCGGTGAAGTGTGTGTGTATCGGTGTGTGTGTGTCTAATGTGTTAGTGTGCATTCAAAACAGGGTATTTTTCTGCATTGGGTGAAGTTGGTGTGTGTGTGTGTGTGTGTGTGTGTGTGTGTGTGTGTGTGTGTGTGTGTGTGTGTGTGTGTGTGTGTGTGTGTGTGTGTGTGTGTGTGTGTGTGTGTGTGTGTGTGTGTGTGTGTGTGTGTGTGTGTGTGTGTGTGTGTGTGTGTGTGTGTGTGTGTGTGTGTGTGTGTGTGTGTGTGTGTGTGTGGTGTCAGTACACAGCAGGCCTGCCGTGCTGAGTCTCCCTGTTATTGGAATACAGTCAGAGCTTGTTTCTGCTCTCGAGGAGCATCGTGAAGATCTTCTTCTTCAGGTGAAGAGGGAGCAGGATGCGTGCTCAGATTTCAAAAGCTGACATTTTAAATAGCCTTAAATGGAGCTCATTCCACCGGTCTCAAATAAAACAAAACAAAAAGCAAAGACATATATTAGTTTAATTGCAATTAAGATCAAATCCAACCCTTATGTTCTTACTTTAACAGGCCAATACAATGTGCATCCATTAAACTCCCTATAGGTACTCTAATTGTCTTCCATTAAACACTAGTTTGTTGTTTTATTTAAATGTAATTTACTAAAGTCCACACAGATCAACCTCACTGACAGAAAAAGAAAGAAGAGAGTTGCATTTTGTATTCTCAGTGTGTTTAGAGGCATATTAAAAATGCAAAACGCATGGCCGTCCTCATAAAACCTTGGCAATGCTTCTGTTTTTAAAGTATTTGAGAGATGAAACATTTATTTTTTGTTTCTAAAGCATACGGCTCAACTCCAAAGAGACACAGCATGCTGTTTTCCCCACGTTTTTTGAACCGTCTCAGTGTGATCGAGTCCTGAGGCCAAACATCTTGAAAACCAAATATGCTATAACCCATGTAGCATAATACCACCTCCAACTGTTGGTCAGGGGAATATTGTAAAAACATCGGCAGGACTTTGATAGTTTATAACTATAAGGCACGGCACTTTTATTTATACAGCACATTTCTACACGAGGCAATTTAAAGGGTTATAGGTTGTCGCCCTGTCGGTCACCGTAGTGTTCCATCCATCCATCTTCTCCCGCTTATCCGTGGTCGGGTCTCGGAGGTAGCAGTTCCAGCCGAGAGCCCCAAACGTTCCTTCCCCTGGCCACATCAACCAGCTCTGACTGGGGGACCCCAAGGCGCTCCCAGGCCAGCGGAGAGATATAATCCCTCCACCTGGTCCTAGGTCTACCCCCTCGGTCTCCTCCCATCCTAACTAGGTGCCCGAACCACCTCAACTGGCTCCTTTGGACTCGAAGGAGGAGCGGTTCAACTCCGAGTCCCTCCCGGATGACTGAACTTCTCCCCTTATCCCTAAGAGAGACGCCAGCCACCCTGCGGAGAAAACCCATCTCGGCCGCTTGTATCTGGTTCTTTCGGTCATGAAGGGTTACCGTAGTGTTGTCTTTCAAAAGTAAAGGAAAAAGTGCTCAATATATCACAATAATAATAATAATAAGAGTTCCTTTTCCTCTCGCACCCCTTCAGTTTTCCTCATCTCTGTCCCAGGGTTTTTTCTACAATCTGTTTCTTGACCCTTTTCCTGTTAGCTTCCATTACAAGGTGACACTTTCTCCACCGCTTTGCAAATCCAAAGCTGATTTTGGTTCTCACACACACACACACACACACACACACACACACACACACACACACACACACACACACACACACACACACACACACACACACACACACACACACACACACACACACACACACACACACACACACACACACACACACACACACACAGGGCCTCTCATCATTATGTGTGGCTAATGATGGAGAAAATGTAAATGTCAGGAGGGATGTGAGAGGGAGAGACCTTCAAAAAGCCTTTTAGCGGCACCGTGAATCTCTGCTCTGGAGAGGATGAAACATACGAACTGTCAGTGGAGATCAGGTAGTGGAGGAGACACCTGGACACACACACACACACACACACACACACACACACACACACACACACACACACACACACACACACACAGAGACACACACAAACACACACACACACAAACACACACACACACACACACACACTTCTCACTAAATGTATTGCACGCCTAACAGGGTTTCATCATCACACACAATTCCCAGAATGATTGACAGCTCAGAGGTAAACCTAGCAAAGAGCATCGGCTATGGATTTATCTCAAGTGATGGGAATTTCTTCACATACATATGACATTTAACAGGTTACCCACACACACACACACACACACACACACACACACACACACACACACACACACACACACACACACACACACACACGATCTGAAATAGTATTCCCAATAGACAAACTAGTCAAAAACATCATAATTTTAAGTTATGATATTCTTATTTTTTTTATAATCATGTTATTTACTGTTGTACAATGTGCACATTTTACCTTAACTTCCTCCGTTAATATGAATATTTGAATCTATTTCTATTTTATTTTATCTTTTTTTGGACATGTGCATGTTCTTATTTTAACTTCTTATGTTTCTACAAATATTTGATATTCTTTTTTATTTTTAATTAATCTATTATTATATATATATATTTTTTTCTTATTTTATACAATCTTCATTATTTCATTGTAAAGATTTATAATTTATTTGACATTTGATTCTGAATGTTTACACTTCAGATTTGTATTTGCTGTATATTTTTAAGCTAAATTAAATAGTTTTTTAAAGGAGATAATTTCCCTCTTAGTGAGGTTTTATTTAAAATGTCATCACGTAGACATTAAGCTCCAAGTTTAACTCCCAGCTTAAATCCTAAACAAATTAGTTTATTGTTTCTTAAATTTCAACCATGCAATTCCATACTTTCCATAATTCATCAAGGTGTTCTGCATATTCAAAATGTTTAACGATGAAACCCTTCTACGAATTGCAATCACAGGTTTTCACACTGTTTCGCTTCGCTGTTCAAGAAGAAATTAAGGGCTTTCTGAAAGTTTTAAAAAATACAATTAAAATGGTATTAATAATAAACTTTTGAATTGAAAAGTATTTTGCGTAAGAGAAAGCAACGTTTCGTCACACACGTCATACTGTCAATCTGACCAGAAATAATTGTATCAGTATTTCACGAGAGTAAAATAATTGAATTAAGTGAGGTCATGAATGCCATTAAGGCCCCGGCCACAAGAGGACGATAACGGTCCTATCTGCTACAGTTCACTATCAGATAGACGGTTCGGCCACACGAGGCCGACACGGAAACGCAGATAACGATAACGGGTCCCAAGGTGGGTAGATCTGCAAACGAAGCGCTCTGGGGGGGCTCCGTGTTTACGCCTATACGATCATTTCCTGATAACGATGACGCAATAGCCCCGCCTCTCCCCACGTCTCCTGCTCAGAGATCAGCTGCTGGGCTGTCAGAAAAGGGGGAGGAAAACAGAGGCTCAGTTTTTTATTATTATATAGAGTCGTTATCAATTTGTTTTAAAGCTCAATAAATAACAAAGAAGACATGTTGACCGGCGAAAAAAAATCTAACTGAAACTCTGCCGCACGGTCCCCTCGTCCCTTGGAAGAGGCGGAGAGGTGGGTGTTTGTCATCTGCTGGTGGACTAACGGAGAGATTTACAGCAGGAGCAAACGCTTGCCTCGGGGAGGGAGAAAAAGAGCCAGAGCGTCCACAGCGGAGAATAAACAGAAGGGCAACCATGGCAACCATGCGCGGGAAGTCTTCTTCGCTGCTTTTGTGGCAGGAGTACAGCGCCACTTACAGGCCTGGCATATGTACTACAGCGTCTCTGGCGGTCTCGTGTGAACGGACACGTTTCTGGGGCCTGTTGCGTGTGTGGACGGAAGACTTTTTTGATATTGATTGCGGTCCGTTTGCATTATCGTCCTCGTGTGGCTCCAGCCTTAGTCTTATGTTTAAGTCCTTCACTAAGCCTAAAGGAACATTTGAGTAATTTCCTTTAACTAAGCAATTTCAAACCTGACTTCCCTTCATTTTAAATGGAATTGTACTTAAATAAAAATGATGAAACGTCTCTTCTCCTGAATGCAATCACAGGTTTTTATACTGTTTCGCTTCACTGTTTCAGGAGTAATTGAGTTATATTGATTATATAATAATATATATCTTCATATATTAAGACCAAATTACAGTTAAAGATTCATATTTATATGTTAAAGTTATTAAAGACATTTGGGTTGCTTATGGGCCCTGAAGGTATTCTACAAATTTTATTTTGCCAGTATCTTTTTTGAGTGAGTGAATAATTGTATTTCAACATGTTACATCATTTTAATTTCCCTCCAAAAACAGGTAAACAATAAAGTTAACAAACAAAAAAGAAGTTTAGAGAACAAAACGGGTGATGAAAAACGGTTATAATCACTTATGATATTGCATCCCATCCTCACGAGCATGGAGGCTGGAAGTTATTCGGTCTCAGAGCACCATGCAGTCTGAAATTGTTTTTTGGAGAAATAAATATTATTAATGAAGCGTTTCTGTCCGACCTCCAGTTTGGCTGTGAAACATCTGAGCAGCAGCTAATTAAATCCACCAGGAGTTCCTTGCTATATTATTAAACTCCATGATCTCCTGCATTGTTAAAAAACGCACCATTTCCTCAGACACACTTATTACTGTAATTTGGACCAGAAAACAAAATATGAAGCAAGAGATATGCTGGGCTCCATGTAAGAAGCAGAACCCTCAGAACTTTTAGTGCATGACACTCAGAGTTTAATGCAGATTTATGAAAGTGAAATTGATTTCATGGACGCTTGTGGCTTTTCAATTTTGTTTATTTCCTCTGTTTGTTTTTTGGAGCAGAAAAGACACCCGGTCGTCAGTTAAACTAGACAGGAAGTGGATGTTTTGTTGATTATAACCATTATTTAAATGGCATTTGATGATACTTTAACATATTATCTACAGGATAAGATGTTTGGCACTGGAACTTAAAATTGAAATCCTTTAAGTCGATTATTCTGATGTTCAGGTGTCTCTACTTTAAAGAGTCCTCTCCTGCTGATGTTCAGGTGTATATCAGTATGTAGTGCCTCTACTTTAAAGAGTCCTCTCCTGCTGATGTTCAGGTGTATATCAGTATGTAGTGTCTCTACTTTAAAGAGTCCTGTCCTGCTGATGTTCAAGTGTATATCAGTATGTAGTGTCTCTACTTTAAAGAGTCCTCTCCTGCTGATGTTCAGGTGTATATCAGTATGTAGTGTCTCTACTTTAAAGAGTCCTCTCCTGCTGATGTTCAGGTGTATATCAGTATATAGTGTCTCTACTTTAAAGAGTCCTCTCCTGCTGATGTTCAGGTGTATATCAGTATGTAGTGTCTCTACTTTAAAGATTCCTCTCCTGCTGATGTTCAGGTGTATATCAGTATTTAGTGTCTCACTTTAAAGAGTCCTCTCCTGCTGATGTTCAGGTGTATATCAGCATGTAGTGTCTCTACTTTAAAGAGTCCTCTCCTGCTGATGTTCAGGTGTATATCAGTATGTAGTGTCTCTACTTTAAAGAGTCCTCTCCTGCTGATGTTCAGGTGTATATCAGTATGTAGTGTCTCTACTTTAAAGAGTCCTCTCCTGCTGATGTTCAGGTGTATATCAGTATGTAGTGTCTCTACTTTAAAGAGTCCTCTCCTGCTGATGTTCAGGTGTATATCAGTATGTAGTGTCTCTACTTTAAAGAGTCCTCTCCTGCTGATGTTCAGGTGTATATCAGTATGTAGTGTCTCTACTGGGACATGTCTCCATGCTTTAATGTTCAAAAAGCTCTTTATTGTTCTCATACTGCCTGTGCTGCAGCACCTCTTTTCCCCCTCTGTCTGAAACCAGAGCCCAGTCTGCTCTGATTGGTTAGCTGGCCGGCTCTGTTGTGATTAGTCAACCACTTAGAGATGTCCCGCCCCTCAGTCTATCACTTACAATATGTTGGAGCGCTAGCCGATAGACGGCTGAGTGTTACATAGTGATGTCATTTTGTTCTGTAAGTAAACAAAGAAGTCCAATGGAGGCGTTTCAGGCAAAAACCTTTAGAACACACTACAGGGAAGGGCAAACCCAGAAAACTCAAGTTCAAGATCAATTTGAGTGAGAGTGAGAGAAGGTCCTGTAACTCCTCAAGAAAAGAATTGTCAATTATAATAGAAAAATCTGAATTGCCAAGTCAGAACTTTTTCAAACTCTGCATGTGTAATTGGTGCATCTTTACAAAAAACAATACATACACATATTTATGGCTTATGTGTCAAATTCCTGTCTCGCACTTTTAACATATATTATGCAGAGTGCACGAGTTAAACCATCAATTCATCCAGTTAACACCTTCCCTTCCTGCGTTTCATCAGCTATGACTCCTGACATGCAAGTGCTGCCATAGATAAGCTCACAAAGGTGTGTGTGTGTGTGTGTGTGTGTGTGTGTGTGTGTGTGTGTGTGTGTGTGTGTGTGTGTGTGTGTGTGTGTGTGTGTGTGTGTGTGTGTGTGTGTGTGTGTGTGTGTGTGTGTGTGTGTGTGTGTGTGTGTGTGTGTGTGTGTGTGTGTGTGTGTGTGTGTGTGTGTGTGCTTACATAACTCTCCATTAACATTACTTACTGTGGAGCATGTAAACAGGTCACCTTCACCCCTAATGAAGCAGCAGACGTGTAAACACAGAGCAGGGAATCATCATTTGGATTCATTTCATGTGGAAATTGGCCCGTGTCACAATAGCCAGTGGCAGAGTGGACCCTGACGGGGTCTCTGTGGCCCCCGAGGCCCCAACCCCATCAACACCTCGCCTCTTTCACTCATTTGTGTCCCGCTAATGAGACTCAATGCGCTTTAGACCAGACTGTCCAGCTGTGTGACCTAACAACACACACCATGTTACACACAGCTGCACACACACACTGCCAGCGACGGATCCTAAGCAGCTGATTTGTCAGGGCCCGGCGAGGCATTCAGGCTAAATGTTCCCGAGTCGCGCCTGTCCGATCGCTGAGACGGAGAGGAGGGGAACGCTTTCATCAAACACAATGTTTTCAGACCCCAGAGGCCAGCTGTCAGCTCTCCTCACCGGCTGCACTTCATCCACATTGTACAATTTATTTCCAAAAGCGTTTGCTATTATTTTTCGTGCTCACTGTTTTAAAGGTCCCCTACTATACTGTTTTTCATCAATATATTATAGTTCTCAGATATATCCAGAGCCTGTCTCTGATTGGCTGAAACACCAAACAGATCATTGCAGCATTACCCATAATCCCCTCTGTTTCAGCCTTGTTTCCAAAGTGCTGATTCTCTGTCTGTTACTTTAGATGAAAATAAGGAGCCCCTCCCCACGCCCCTCTGAGAGGGATTTGGTTACAAAGAACTCAATGGTGCTCTAGAAGGAGATTCAGGTGATAAGGGGGGGGACACATGTTGATCTGGAAGAGACATGGAGAAGAGGGGACACATGCTGATGTAGAAGAGACATGAAGAAGAGGGGACACATGTTGATGTAGAAGAGACATGAACAAGAGGGGACACATGTTGATGTAGAAGAGACATGAAGAAGAGGGGACACAGGTTGATGTAGAAGAGACATGAAGAAGAGGGGACACATGTTGATGTAGAAAAGACATGAAAAAGTGGGGACACATGTTGATGTAGAAGAGACATGGAGAAGAGGGGACACATGTTGATGTAGAAGAGACATGAAGAAGAGGGGACACATGTTGATTTAGAAGAGACATGAAGAAGAGGGGACACATGTTGATGTAGAAGAGACATGAAGAAGAGGGGACACATGTTGATGTAGAAGAGACATGAAGAAGAGGGGACACATGTTGATGTAGAAGAGACATGAAGAAGAGGGGAGACATGTTGATGTAGAAGAGACATGAAGAAGAGGGGACACATGTTGATGTAGAAGAGACATGAAGAAGAGGGGACACATGTTGATGTAGAAGAGACATGAGGAAGAGGGGACACATGTTGATGTAGAAAAGACATGAGGAAGAGGGGACACATGTTGATGTAGAAGAGACATGAAGAAGAGGGGACACATGTTGATGTAGAAGAGACATGAAGAAGAGGGGACACATGTTGATGTAGAAGAGACATGAAGAAGAGGGGACACATGTTGATGTAGAAGAGACATGGGGAAGAGGGGACACATGTTGATGTAGAAGAGACATGAGGAAGTGGATTTTGTATAATAGTTGACCTTTAAATATCCATTCTTGTATCTGCCTTTTGGTTTTATTTCATTTACCCTTTCCTCCCATGCAGTCTCCATGCCACGCTGTATCGACATTTGAAATCCCAACTTGTGGTATTTCCTCATGCTGCCTGTGCTGCAGCACCTCTTGAGTGTGTGGGAGAGGAACACACAGATTTGAGCTTCTGAAGACCATTGACATGCATTAAAACCTATAGAACACACTACAGGAAAGGGAAGAGAAATCACAAAGCATAACAGGGCCTCTTTAATAAAATGACATTGACACAGGAAAGAAAATGTATTCACATCAATAATTGATGCTTTCTTGTCGAGTACTATATTTGTCCTATGGAATTAACAACAATGGGACATAATGGCTTTTGATCGTTGTAATTACAGCACACTGCATTAAAGTCCTGAAAGGTAATCATAGCTAGAAAATAATGTCTCTTACACAACTCCAATCGGCACATACGAAGCGAGGAGAGCCCTGATGAATTAATCAGAAGCTACATCGTGAATTATTAACCAGTCAGCTTGTTGTGCTCACGTATGTTGCTTCTAATTATGACAAAGAGACATTGTGCTGGTCTTGTTGGAGCGTTCCTGAACTTCCTGTGATGTTTAATGCATGGTGTTTGTTCAGAAACAGCCTGTGGTCCGGTGTGGGCTGACATGTGCAAAAGTGTTGACCTTGTTTTGTTTCCAGCGTGCACCAACGCTGTGCGCTCTCGTATAATTCAAGTGGACTGCAGCTTCAAACTCCTGTTCGAAGTGGCAACCGGGGAGATTCTGTTCTGATTTTCTACAGCATGTGTGAAGCACAGAAGCTTTTTGTTTATGGAGAATAAAACCGACATACAAAGGGGAACATTCCATTACAGAGAATCCATACAGAAGTGTGTTCACAGTCTGCTTTCAGAGGTGGAGAAAGTACTCTGATCTTAAGTTAAAGTATTAATACCACAGTGTAGAAATATTACAAGTAGAACTCTGGCATTCAAAATGTACAAAAGTATCAGTGTTAATATATCCTTAGAGAATGGTCCTTTTCAGATTAATATATATTTGATCATTGCATTGTCATTAAATATTATCGAACCATTAATTCAAAACTATTCAGATTTTGCAGCTCGTCAAGGACAAGACAGGTTTCTTAATCCATAATATTGTATCATAGTGTTTAGCATAATGTGGTTATCAATAATATAAACTGCAAGTAACTAATCTTGATAATTTAAGTACATTTAAAGGAGTAAAAATATGAAATAGCGTAAGATGGCACATCAAAAATGTACTTCAGCGATGCTCTCACTCTCTTCACTCGTCTTACACAGCTGAACTGACGGCCATATCCACATGACCCAACTTCTGCAACCCCATATTGATGACATAATAATAATAACAAATATTATAAACAAAGACCAAAAAACACCAAAACCTTATTAAATTTACTCTTATTAAATTTACTCTAAATTTACTCTAAATTTCTGTTGTGACACGGGACAATTTACTCTTTATTAAATGTACTCTTATTAAATGTACTCTAAATGTACTCTAGATTTCCTCCCTCCATGGCAGCAGCCACTCAAGGCACGACAGTAAACGCTCTTATTCCAGTTTTTGAAGCAGGATCGAAGTCTTGGTCTGAAAACCATTGATTTCCTGTTGGCTCAAACTCTAGCCTGTACTTACTTGTCACTAGTTAGAGTTGTGTTGTTGCCAGGCAACCTTAGATGTGCTTTTTGGAGTTTTTTTTCTTTCCACCGCTCAGAATTATAATTCGTAAATCTGGCAGTAAATTGTCTGAGCAGTTGTGGAGACCCCGATGCATGAGACCTGTGTGTGTGTGTGTGTGTGTGTGTGTGTGTGTGTGTGTGTGTGTGTGTGTGTGTGTGTGTGTGTGTGTGTGTGTGTGTGTGTGTGTGTGTGTGTGTGTGTGTGTGTGTGTGTGTGTGTGTGTGTGTGTGTGTGTGTGTGTGTGTGTGTGTGTGTGTGTGTGTGTGTGTGTGTGTGTGTGTCTTGCAAATAAAATCCATGACATTATGATATCTAGATTGGAAGGGCGGCCAAAATGGACACAAGAAAAGACAGTCCATAAACCAAAGAATATGATCCATCAAATGGGAGATAAACGGGCCCATGATTTGGTAAGGTCACACTGAAGTCAATCGTTAATATCAGCACAAAGTTAAATACCAGATAAAATGTACGATAAAGAATCTATAAAATATTATCCTCAGTGATCGTAATGTTATCTTAAATGTCTGTTTCTCTTGTCTTAATATTTGCCCTTGTTGATTTGGAAAATGTGCCGTGATGTCAGACTTGACCTGTTCAATAAGGTGTTATATTATTTAGGGATGTCCCGATCACCTTTTTTTGCTCCCAATCCAATTCCGATCATTTGATTTTGACAATTTGCCGATATTGATTTTTCCCGATCCGATCTTTATTCAATGCATTTAGAGGAAAAAAAGCATTCAAGTTGTCCCTTAAGGTTATTTTTTTATTTAAATTGGATATTCTATCCAACATGGATATAGCTTCTTTCTTTCACAGCAGCATTGGATCAGTTCAGTTGTGCAGCATTGGATCAAAACAAAATAAAGCTTTCAGTACTCGTTAGCTTACTGCTACAATTAGACACTGCGCCCTGCCCACTCTGTTGCCAGATTTGAGAGAAAGAAGCAACCAGGTCTATGAAAACAAGCCCCAAAGAAGCAACACATACATGATGTTGTGTAATTTGAAACCAAAACTAAGGCCTCAGGATGACTTTAAGACTTGAACATGGTCATTTTTGTTTTGTAACATTAACTACAACATTTTAAAAAAAGTATTTAAAAAAAAAAATCCCGATCCCCGATTTTTTTTCTCCCGATTCCGATCTTTTGAAAATCACGTGATCGGCTCCGATCACGTGATCGGATCGGGACATCTCTAATATTATTGGTAGCGTAGTGTAGCTAATCGTAGCGTAGCATAGCTATAGTCTACTGGCTCACAAAGGCAAACACGTTACTATAAATGGCAACCACAGCTTTAATATAACATCAATCAACAATTGTTCATGTGCAGATATATTGTTTACCTGAGCGTGAAATCACACTCGCCCCGTGTGTGCTGTAAACCGAGCGCTTTGTTTTGACAGCTTATCCGGCCGTGCTAGCATTTCCGTTCATGTTACTCCCAACTGGCTGGTTTAAAGGCCACGACTCTGCACTGTTTACCGACAAGAAGTTATATATATTCAAATAGGCTAGTATGAATGCAGTCTTATGGATCATGATACACATCTTTTCTTGACCTCAGGAGGTATAAAGGAAACATTTCTTTGTAGGACTATTCAACAGCAGTCTGTCTCAATTTTGACTAAATACTAACTTTGAATTCGCCCTCCAGCTTCCGATGTCCTCCTTTACGCAGGGGGTGTGTGATTTATGTATCCCCCTGTAGAAGACAGGAAAAAACCTTGCTCGCCTTCATGTCTTTTATATTCTGGTACATGTCCTTTCCTGTATGATGAATAATAATCGACTGGTTTAGGCTTCATGTCGGATCAGCGTAGCGGTGAGGAGAGGAGGAGACGTTGGGATGGAGGGGGAGGAGAGAGCTAAGATGAAGCTGTTTGTTAGCAGACAAGATGTTGGAGGACAGAGTCCGCCTTGTACCTGCATCAGTATGCCAGAGTAGTTTCTGCTCTGCCCTCTCCTTCCTCTCTGCAAACAAGACACGGCCTCTTCATCCTCCTCTCCGTCTCCACGAGAGGATGAGTCTGTCCAGTCCATTAGTGTTATTACTGCCCTGACATCCATGCAGGCAGTCAGGGTGTCCCTTATTGTGTTGACATAGCATGAAACCCACGCTGGCACACACAGGCTAATCTGACACATCACATTCACCCAGGCCTGTTCCACCCCGCAGGCCGCTGCCTCTACGTCTGTGCCGGAAACATGAAATGTATTCATTCAACAAAATGTCTTTATATGTTTTTAAAAACAGGAAAAACAATAAAGCCTTTGCAACAAGCCACCAGGAAGTGTGCCGAGCGTTAAAGAGGGCATGTCATGCAAAATCCATTTCTCCATGTCTCTTCTACATCAACATGTGTCCCCTCTTCTCCATGTCTCTTCTACATCAACATGTGTCCCCTCTTCTCCATGTCTCTTCTACATCAACATGTGTCCCCTCTTCTCCATGTCTCTTCTACATCAATATGTGTCCCCTCTTCTTCATGTCTCTTCTACATCAATATGTGTCCCCTCTTCTTCATGTCTCTTCTACATCAACATGTGTCCCCTCTTCTTCATGTCTCTTCTACATCAACATGTGTCCCCTCTTCTCCATGTTTCTTCTACATCAACATGTGTCCCCTCTTCTTCATGTCTCTTCTACATCAACATGTGTCCCCTCTTCTCCATGTCTCTTCTTCATCAACATGTGTCCCCTCTGTGGAAAGAGACTCTGAAAGTTTCAGGAAAAAAGATTCTCTCTCTTTTTGATTCATTTCTATAAAAACCTGTCTGAAAATGAGCCGATCAGATTTTGGTCACTTTATGATGTCATAACGATGTTTTATTTTCATCTAAAGTAACAGACAGAGAATCAGCACTTTGGAAACAGGGCTGAAACGGAGGGGGTTATGGGTAATGCTGCAATGATCTGTTTGGTGTTTGGAGCCAAACACTTCAGAGAGTTTTGTATATATCTGAGACTTATAATATATTGATGAAAAACAGTATACTAGGGGACCTTTAATGAGGGCGTATAATGCTCATTTTCAGTTTCATATTAGTATTTAGTGTCTGTTTCCATGCTTTAAAGGTGGGGTAGGTAAGTTTGAGAAACCGTCTCGAGATACACTTTTTGTTATATTCCATGGAATGCTCTTAACATCCCTATAGCAATGAATATATTAAATGCTTTGACAAAAAATCCATAAAAAAATATCATCTGTGGAAGCCGTGGCGCTGTAAAAAGCACGACCAATCATCTGAGCCGGCCCGGCTAAAGTAACTGGATGGCCTACCTGCCTGTCAGCCTTCCATCGGTGCACAAACTTATCCCGAGCCCTCATTGGTCATGTGCGCGTTCGTGTGTGTTGGAGGAGGGGCTCTGTAAGGAAGTCTAAAGGAAGGGGCAGATTTTTTCCGGCTGTGTATTTTCAAATTCTAGCGCACTTGAGCTGGTTTCTCCAAAATGACCTACCCCACCTTTAATGTTCAAAAAGCTCTTTATTTTTCTCATACTGCCTGTGCTGCAGCACCCCTTTTCACCCTCTGTCTGAAACCAGAGCCCAGTCTGCTCTGACTGGTTAGCTGGCCTGCTCTGTTGTGATTGGTCAACCGCTTAGAGATGTCCCCCCCCCCATAATGTGTGGAAGCGCAAGAGGAAAGGGAAAATCCCAAAAAGCACAAAAGTCCTCTTTAAAGCAAACTTTTGTATAAGTTGTGGACGTCATCTTATACGGAAGTTGTTATATCTTTTATGAATTGTGTTGTCTCTTTATTTTCAAATTTGGGGCAGTGCAATCTTGACTTTCATCGAGACAAATGAGAGTCCCCGTGGGCCTCATGTGTTAACACAATTATAAACAAGCAGTAGTTTCTTCTTTGATTCATGAATTTGTATTTCAAATTGTGGTAATAATGGCTTCTTCCACAGAAGATCCACATCTTTATTTTAAGACAATTGAGTTCCTTTGGGAGACGGGATTTAGATGAAAAGTGGAACAACACTTTGACAAACAGTAAATATTGGCCTCCTCTAAGGGCTGTTTGTTCTCGTCCCAAACACCAGAGAGTAAACGGAGCGGTGCCCAGGCTTTGTTCTGAGTGTTGCCGGACACAGATTAGCCTCGCTAACTCTCGCCATGTGGCTCCGTGCCTCCAGAGTCGCTCTGAGGGAAGTCTGAATGCTCATATGTCCAATTTCTCTTCAACATCAGCAACCAAACAGCAAAATAAACACAAACACTGAGGTGTGTTCATCCTCAAACATGCATGTTTTTTTTATCAATGGTGGAGCATTGCTTTTCATGGGTGGCTTTTCATTTTGGAGGCGTGGTTTATAGTGGATTTAAACTGCAAACATACAGTATTTGTGACACATAAACAAAGTTAAATATGAATTACAGATATCATTGTTATTATAGATTTTCGAAAAAGATATCTTGATGTTATTGTTGGCATGTCATAGTATTTAGTTTAGATACATCTTGCAGTATTTCGTAGGTGGCTTTAGTCAGATATACAGGGATGTATATGAGGACTTACCTGTGTATTAATGTAAACCACAAAGAGGGCATATAGGGAAACATGGAAATTCCCTATCCAATTATATTAGTGCGATTTGTTTGGGTTCTTTTATCATGTAGTGAAAATCTAATTTAGTGACGGCCCTTATTTGTACTGACAGAAGGAAAGTTGCCCCGATGGAAGATTTAATCCTGGAGTAGCTACAAGACGTAATCATTCAGCACAGCAGTCAAGCTTTTTCAGTTACAAAATGTTGGGGGGATTATTTTTAGGACACTAAAGGAACAACTCTAAAAAAAAGTGTAATGGGGCCTCTTTAATGGAAAGCTTTTGTGTTTCTTTACTCCATCCTTTGGATACTCTGTAGCTTTTTCAATGCACCATTCCTGCTGTAACTATCTTGTCTTCTTTCTCCCTCCCTCTCCCTCCCCCTCTCTCTCTCTCTCTCTCTCTCTCTCTCTCTCTCTCTCTCTCTCTCTGTCTGCAGGATGCCAAGTTTGTGGAGGAGAGGAGGAAGCAGCTGCAGGGCTACCTTCGCATGGTGATGAACAAACTGATCCAGACGTTGCCGGAGTTCACAGCTCGGCCCACCAAAGAGACCCTGCTGTCTCTGCTGCCTTTCTGCCTGTAAGTGGACACACACAGGCAGGTTCAATACCGCCGCTAAGCCTGTGTGTGTGTGTGTGTGTGTGTGTGTGTGTGTGTGTGTGTGTGTGTGTGTGTGTGTGTGTGTGTGTGTGTGTGTGTGTGTGTGTGTGTGTGTGTGTGTGTGTGTGTGTGTGTGTGTGTGTGTGTGTGTGTGTGTGTGTGTGTGTGTGTGTGTGTGTGTGTGTGTGTGTGTGTGTGTGTGTGTGTGTGTGTGTGTGTGAGGGATTAAGGGGAAGGATGCCAACACATGTGCAGGTGCAGGGCTCCTGTCTGTGAGAGATTGCTACACAGTGTGAGTGGAGGAATCCAAACAATGCAGTCAGAGAAAGAAATCACAAAGTGTGTGTTTGTAACTTTTTGAAATATTCAAAGCACTAGATTGTGATTTTGAGTTGTTTTCTGGTCCATGGCAAACTCAAACATGGTGCAATCCAAATTATTTTCAGTCAAATCATTTGTTAAGATGCGTTTAACCATCGCAGAAATCCCAGTATATGCTTGAATTGCATCTATAAAGGAAAAATATCAGTTTTTAGCAACAGTTTGTGGGTTATTGTACCAATGCAATCAATAAGAGGTTGACAAGGAGTAAGCTGCCACTGCTGTTTTGTTAGTAGTTGTTACAGCAGAGGATTAATGTCCGATCCCTGGTGAATAAACGTCAGCGTTTCCTGCATGTTACACTCATATGCATAATTCACACATAGCAGTGTATATGTTCTGTCACACACACTCACACTGTGTGAAAGAGCCTGATGCCTCCGCTGCCCACCTAGCTACCACTTCGTCTGAAAATAAGATTTTCCAGTCATTTCCTGTCCGTATTCATATCGGTTTCCACTCACTGGGATCAGTCAGCTTGCGTGACCCGTCACTGAAAGTCATTTCCTCTCCAAAGACATCTGAGTCATCGAGCTAAGGCAGGAACAAAAACAACATGGTGGACATTGGGGCCTTGTTGAAAGCAAATATGTGCAGAATCTTGTGCAACGCTGGCATTTCTTTCTTAATAATGACATGGGTGTTTATTTGTAGATAAATGAAAGTGCGGCTGTTCGATGTTTTCCAAAACTCAACATTCAAAGGCTTTGTTTGTTTGTTTGTTTTTTGTTAGCATTTTAGCACTTACAGTTCCCCCGTCTTTAAGGTAACGTAAATAAAACCTAAGGTAATGTAGGCTAATGTTCTACAACATAAATACTTCAGTAAATATTCTACTCTTTAATGTCCGAAGCTTTTGTGTGTCTCAAAATCAGCGGTTACTAACAAGTGACTAAATGAGATGCTAAATATCGACCCGCTGAACATTAGCCGCCTTTAGCTTAGCGGCTAATATTAGCGTTTTAATTCTGGTGATTGCAACCACCCTTCAAAAATCCTAAAGTGGTTTTAATATGTGGAGCTATGCTGCTGAACATAACGTGTAAATATCATAAACGTTGGTTGGCTACAGAGATTATTTCTGCAAGCTAATGGGAAAATCCAATTGCTATTCGTTGTTGCGTAACTTCAGGGTCAGCCTTCACAAGTACGTCGTCACTGCATCATTCAATTCCTTCAGTGTAGTTGTGGCCGTGAAAAGTCCAAGACTGTTTTTAGAAAAGATGGGTTTCAGTCAAAGGGTTACATTTACTCAACGTGAATACTACAGATCACAGACTTCACCAGATCATTTGATAACCATGGTACAGCTTCAGCAGAGATTTCCCTCATCGTCCCAGATCCATCAGAAGAAATTGAAGATAAACAAAGTTGAAGTAATTGTTTGTGATGTTTGTAATTAGGGGGCAACACATTCCCGTTATACATTTACAATGATGCTCGGTTCATCATGTCAGCACAACAATCATGAGCTAAATATAAAGTAACATTGAGTTGATGGTTGAGGACTTCTACTTGCATACACAGGTCTTATTTAGCCTCGGTGCTGACGGGAGATTTACCTCTACATTTGAATCGCAGTCGACATCGACTCAACACCGATCAGTGTACCGTTATATTCCTGGCTCACGTGTGTGTGTAAAAGGCATTCAGGCTTCTGTAAGTTCTCTACGATGGCGCTCTGAGGCCTGCCAGTGTTGTTGTGATGTTTCAAGTTTTAATATAACAGGACTGACTTAGTTTAGACTTAGTTAGCGAGATCAAACCTGCGCTGTCTCACGTCTTCAGTGAAGATGAGAGGATGATTAGTCCTGTCATTAACGAGATGAAAGGGGGGGGGGGGGGGGGAGAAGATGCCGAGGTAAGCAGGAAACTATTTGGTTTTGATCTAATTAGAAACCATTCTGGAAAATATGTAACAACCATGTTTGAACCAAATAAAGGAAACTCAGAATTCTTTATAATCTCAAATATGGATGCAGCGTTCAATTATCATGCTGGAGTTGTTGTTCTAAATTAAATCAATTTGTTTCATTTCACATTTCAATCGTGTTTTATTTTCAGAGTTTATCGATTTTTACGATATATTTTCTACTTGTTAATGCTGTTTTAATTCTAGTATTGTTTATTTCTACTCTTTAATTTCTACTTATGTGCAATGCCTTGTTTTTTATGCTGCTGCAACGCAAACATTTTCCCAATTTGGGATCAATAAAGTACCTCTTATCTTATTTCAGTGCCGTATGACATTTTGAGTCTATAAAACATCCTTTTGGGAATGCAAAAACAAAAAATGCATGTTTTATTTATTTCAAATTATTTGAAAAAATGTACTTTTATTTCAACTATATGTTCAACGATGTGTTCAAACTCAACATTGATAGTAATTAATTAATATCTCTGGCTTTACATGCCTACCATCTTCCCTCTCAGCCAAATGTTTGCATATAACACGTTATGCTATTTGCTAGGCAACACATTTCACTCGTTGCAGCTGCTTCAAAAATAACACATTGTATTTAGCCTTTATTTAAAGATTTAAAAGCAACGCCATTTTGTTGGTGACTCAGCCTCTCAGTCTTGTTTCAATCACCCCATATGGGTCAGCTTTCACGTAGTCATATGTCATTGCAAGTCCAGTGACAGGCCTGAGATCAGTGTTGCTGTTCTGCTGTTTACAGATTTCTTCATTTTGCACTCCTCATGCTGAGTTTCTCCTCCTGTCTGCAGCACTCCTCTCCTCCAATAGAGCTGCCAGCACTTAGTATGCAGCAGGAGCTCGACACCTTCATGGTTTACTCAGAACACAGAGTACACTCTCGGTCTTATTGACCTGCTGCCTCGGAGAAAAGTGCTGTAGACCTTTGTGTCACAGTCAAGAGCAGTTTTGTGTTAAGAATGAAGATATTACCTTTTATTGTTGTTGACTTATACAGTTTGTTTGTGTTTGTGTTTGTGCCTGTTCAGTGTAGACGTGTAGAGGGAATAGTTTGTTATTCAGACTGTTATTAATCTCACCCCGCCTTTTGCTGTTAGACAATCAATTTGATGCATGTTTGTGTACCCATTTTCTCTAATTATGCACCTCTGCAATTCAATTATTAAAATTCCAGCAGTGCCTGGTGAAGTCATTATCCTGCACAAGTCAATATCAGACCTAAATGGGGGACAAGTACACGCTGAGAGCCCGAGAAAAAAACTCTAAGCCTAATTATTTCCGCACATTTAGCTACTGTACCCAGTTTGATATGAATAAATGAGATGGCTGGTGGCTTCAGCTCTGCACGCTGCCCCCAATTTACTATGATTTTTTTTGCTGATATAATTCCCCATCGCACCACTGCCTGGCCAACCTTGGTCAAGTTCAGATTGTGTGACTGCATTTGATTTAGCCAGCCTGGGGAGAGGAATAAGTGCAGCTTGAGCCACTGATGAACTTACATTATGTGCTGGAGAACATAGAATAATCTGTGTCACATTAACAAAGATCAGGCTGTTCCCATTTGACCCGCTCACACTGTGCCCCCCTCACACTGTGCCCCCCTCACACTGTGCCCCCCTCACACTGTGCCCCCCTCACACTGTGCCCCCCTCACGCTGTTTGTGTTCTTTACTCAAAGGTATTTTTTAAAGTGGGTTTGTATGAGGAGCATATTGATAGTGTATTAACTACAGTAAATGGTGGTTGACATGCCCATAGTTTGTAGAGCATACAGGGGGACCAGCAAGCAGCTGAGAGACTGATGTTGATGGAAATATCATATTTTAGCCACCTTAAAGATTCTGTGTCAGTTTAAGTACGCCTTTAAAAGACCAAATAAAATAAAATAGGACTTGGAAAGTAAGAGATCAAGTTAAGTTTAAACAAGCTACGTCCATATTTTTTTAGCTAAAATCACGTTATTATAGCAAAGGGTACAATGCAGATAAAAAAGCCACAATTAGCTAACATGTGGAATTTAGAGGTACAGTAAGCATTTGTATGTGAAAATATAAAGTGACTGCAGTCGTATCAAGTAATAACAATACTTACCTGTACAAAAGTGAATTGCCACAGTTTCTATATTTATACGTACATTCCCCTGTGGTGGGGTCGAATAAAGGATTCATCTTTTTCTTGTCAATGGATTCTGGTGGCTTTGAAAAGATGCTAAGATTAGTTTGATTAGACTGCTTCAGTTTCACATCAGAAAGGGCTGAAAGCAAGTTAACGCTTTGAAAACATTCTAAATATAACCTACACCAGAACCTTTACTGTTCGTAAGTGGCTGAAAACAATTTGCTGCTGCCCCCATTCACAGCAGGACATCTCAAAGCTCCAAAGGCTGTAATTCTGCCTGATTTTCCAACCAGGGGGCATGGAGACAGTCATCTGTGGAAACAACCTTATACAACCCTACTTTAAAACATCCAAACCTTCCCTTTTAGTTTAAATCTGTGTTTGAACCCAGTGGTGCTACTGTCTCAGCCTATGTCAACATGACAGCGCCTCTCCTCCCTCTCACTGTGCTGCTTTGTTAGCCTCTGCTGCTTCAAATACAAGTGTTTCTCCCGCAGTGACACTTTAAGCCAAAGCAACGCCCCATGACGGCTTTTGTTTAAAAAGGTCTGTCCAGATAACCTTAATCACAGATGTAGCAGCTGTATTTATTTAATAAAAAAGGCCAGTGGGACACCAACAGGGAATTGCCCTCTGCCTTTTCCTTGTTTTTAATATTCATCCCTTTGTCAGAGAAGCACTTGAACCCCTTTAACAGTCCGTATTCATCGCAGGCTGCAGGTGAGAGTTCACTGTCTTGCCGATGAACTGCTTCAGAAGAAATGAAACAAGAGAACCATTTGAAATCCCGCCGTTCAGTCTCCCTGCTTTTCATTTCCTCCCTTTTGACAAGTGGCTCTCATTCATCCTCAGCCTTATCAGACAAGACTCAGGGATCAGGGGTTCACCCGTTGTGAAGACGGTCGCCAGGGAAACCAGGGCCATGATGTCATCATGAGTGGCCGAGATTATTTCCCACAGAGTACTCGGAACACCACAACATCATAATCACATAATGTGATTCCTAGTAACACCAAGGACATAAACCTACCACTAGTTCAACTGGGATTCATTTCATGTTTCTTTGTTATAGCAGAACATGTCAGGGGTGTCAAACTCAAATACACAGTGGGCCAAAATAAAAAAAATGGGTACTAGTCGAGGGCCGCACTGGTTCAATGTTTATTGCAAAACTTATTAAAATGAACCTATTGCACATTTTAAACCTGGAACTAACAAAGCTTAAATTATTGTCTATAAAAACAACATGAAACATTAAATAATAAGTTGCATTCATTTCTTATGGCTCTATCTGCAGCTTTTCCAGAGTCATTTCTTATGATTACATTTTCCCACAGGCCAACGACAGCTTCAACAAAACTATTTCCCTCAAAGAGAAACCAAACATGCCCTGTTGTCGTGAGAGAAAAAGTGCAGAAGGAAACATCCATTAAACTCAGTGTGCTGCTCTGTGATGCTAGCTCAGATACTTGGCATCTCATCTTGGGTGCAAGGTCATCAATGTTTGGGCTCAGGCTCTGAGCTGAGGAGACCCTCAGGATGGAGTGAAGGTGCAATATACCAGCGGGCCAGATCTAATAGTAATTAGAAATTATCCTGTGGGCCGAAATTAAATCCACCAAGGGCCTGATTTGGCCCCCGGGCCTTGAGTTTGACACATGTGATTTAGAAGATTTCCAATGCCATTTCCTAACAAGTTGCAAGAAACTTTAGCCCATAGTTGTAGTGCTGCCGACCAACAGTCAAACAAACCCACTAAAAACGTATCATTTGTGTAGTTTAAAACAATAAAAGTCTACTGTAGATGGCCTCTTCAATCCACTAACATTAGCCTGGTTAGCCAGCTTGCTACAACTGCTAAAAATCTGATTTTATTTTAATCGCTAAAATCTATTGTTGCAAGCTACAAATGTGAATCCTTCTTAAAGAAAAATCGAATAATTGTCAGTGGTTTATCTGCCTCTATTATCCTTGTAATGTGTAACAAAAAAAAGAAGTCTGGCAAAAATAGTGATAAAAACCAAAGTAAGGCGAGCAGTGAATTCAATAAACTTCCATTTTGCTACTCGATTTGCAATTAATGAAGACGAGTTCAGATATTTAGCTCATGAAATCGTCTCTATTTACTTCTTTGAATGTCGGGTTTCACAAGTAGAAGTCCTCTGGCAGAAGGCAAATGAGGCGTTTAAGTCTCCAGATGCAGCGTCAGTGGAGTGTTTGAATAACAAACTTGTCCAGATGTTCTTTTAAAGTCCCCGTCTCTTCTCTTCCTCTCCTGCAGAGACACGCCACAGGCCAACGACGGCGGAGCCAAAACGCCTCGCTCCAAAACGTCTTCTCGCTTCCCCCGACTGGGCCGCAGCCGCAACCCGGAGACCAGAACGGACCCTCAGAGCGGCGACCTTTAACCCCTGGAGCCTGTGGACTAATTATCTGTCACTTCATAGATGAGAGCAGCGCTACGTCAATGCCTGGGAAAATTCCTGCCCCGCTTACTTTCGGGTGAAATCAAAGCATGAGTGCGAAGTGGGAAAATATACTTTGATCTTGTCTAAAAGCTACAAAAGGATTACAAATTAGGTTTTTCTTACTTTCTTACCTTTAAAAGGACAGTGAAATCTGTGGCTTCAGGCTCCACAGAGAGGACGAAAAGCTTAATTAAAGGGATCCGGTCAGTCAATACGTGTGAGTCTGTGGGAAATACCTAAACACAGCTACATTATGATCCCCTATTAGTTTAAATTAAACCATGAATCAACGTGATGATCGATGTTAAAGGACATTGTGTAATTGTTTGCCAAACTGACATATTTGGGCTCCATGTATACAAACACGGTTTTCTTAAATGTTTGATCTGATTGGAGAAATGACAGCGAATTTTCACCCAAAAAGGGGCGGGGCCACATGGGTTGCTCTCATCTATTGGCTGAGGACGACGTTTCCTGTGTGGAAGTCTAACGGACCTTCAAAGTGTCACGATACAAGGACTCGTTCGAGGAAAGGAGACTGATTACAGGCCTCTCTGTGAGATAAATGTATATTTCTGTGCATCGCTGGGTGAGTGTAGGACAAATGACCCAATCACACACCTCTTACCTCACTGAGAGACAGACACTCTGTAAACTGCCCACAAACTAACCTGGACGGCTCTTCTCAAACACAATGAGGTGACAGAAATGTGTTTTTTTTCTTTTTTTAGTGAAAGTGTTACAGTCATAGTGCCTGCATTGCTTTGTAGCTGCTCTCCTGGTAGGTAGAAAGAGAGGGAGAGTTGGGTATATTAAAGTATTATCCTGGGAAATGGGTGTTGTTTTTCATATAATGTTTCAGCGTAACACAGCGTCCACACGGCGGCGTGCGTTGAAGCTTGCCGGTGGGCGTGTCTGAAACTCGACCAACAACCAATCACATGAATCTCCCGCCCCGGACACACAAGGACGCGGTTTGATTGGCTAGAGCTTGTACTGCAGTGTTTCCCATACATTGATTTATTTGTGGCGGGTCGCCACAATTAAATATTGTCCGCCACAAATTGTTCTCATAAAAAAAAAAAAAATTATTAATATAATAATTAAAGACCCAGTGAAGTGTGCACCTGTGCATGATCTGTTATGCTAATACGTATAGTAATGACCAACATTGTCCATTGGAACCCATATCAAAAGATGTTGGAATAGCAACGAATTTGACGAGTTTTGAATTTGCCGGGAAAATCTGCAGTCGACCTTCGCCTTCGTGGGCGTGGCTTGCGATCTACTGCGTGACGTCACGAGATGGACGCCGCCGCACTGTTTACATTCACCACCGTTCATTTTTTCTCTTTTTCAAAGTCGAATTTCTCAACGTTTTTGAGCTAGTATTTTCCTGGAAAGTGTGTCGGAGTCGACTGGAAGTGATTGCCAATCGAGAAAACCGTCAGCTCAGGGAGGTAAACTGTAGCCTAAGTTATCTCAGTGGGTTGGGTCATCTATGTAAACAAATATTTCCATCTATGTAATATTAGTTGTATAAAATAGGTTAAGAAATCCTTCCAATGTTTTTTGATTATTGAAATATATGTTTCATATGAGTGTTGAGAGCTGTATCCATAAATCTCTTAATGTTGCCCTCAAAGTGCACCAGATTGATCACTTTCCTCATCTATCCTGTCTGAAAAGCTGTCCAAATCAATCATTTCTCTCACACTAGTATCACTTTCCAAAGTCTCCGCCATGTTTACAATCGCAACTGGGTACATCTTGTGACGTCACAGCCACTATCGTCTGCAATTTCCGTTAGGCTCAGACGGCAAAATTAATAATTCATTAATTATTAATTATTAAAAATTATTTTAGCCATGAACAGGCACAATGATATGTAAGGAATGAAACTGCCATTTCATTTTGGTGCAAAAACATGCACTTCACTGGGTCTTTAATATTTATTTTTATTTATTTTTCATCCTTTTTTTTTTTTTGGTGGTCTAATGGATAGTGAGTTGGGCTGATGATCGGAAGGTTGCGAGTTCAAATCCTGCCTGGAACATCACTACTAGTGTGCCCTTGAGTAAGGCACTTAGCCCTCGGTTACTCCAGGGAGAATGTCCCTGTAATTGGTCATTGAAAATCGCTTTGGAATAAGGCGTCTGCTACAGTAAATGCCTAAATTGTAAGTTATATTTTTGGGAGGAAAAATCCCACAGATCCTCAACTCCGGTGTGTTTCACTAATTAACAACGCAACACAGAGCAACAAGAACGTTGGGGGGGAGGGGGTGCGGTGCCCCCACAAATAGAATCAAATTTTGTGGGAAACACTGTATTGGCATATGATTTGATTGGCTGACGCTTCCGTCGAAGCTTCAAAAGTAGAACATTGCTCTACTTTTGAAGCGAGCAATGCGAGCAAAGCGAAGCGACGGAGCCACAATGCAGTTCGGCAAAGCGTGACGTCACCCCATTTAAAGTGAATGGGCAGAAGCTTCGAAGCTTCAACGCACGCCGCCGTGTGGACGGGCCATTATGGTGCCATTACATTCAACACGACGATGATTCACCGTCTCTGGCGTCGACCACTAGGAAATTCTTGTTCCTCTTTAGTTACGGCTATTACAGACACTCTGCAGAAAGTGTTAAGATATGTCTTAATGTCGCCAGGGAGGCAGTGATGATTAAAACATCTTTTAAATTCCACATAATGTGCATTATAGTAGGTCATGGAAAGGCTAACCGACATCTCTTTGGGACTGTACCAAACATTTTTGAGGTGAAGACGGAGGGGGGGGGTTAAATGTTATGTTTTGAAAAGCACGGTCTTCCTACTCCCAGGTTTGTTAATATTTGATTTGGACCCTTCTCGTTAATTTGGAGAAAATTGCCTCTCCAACCCCCTGTCACTATTACAAACTAAAAGAGGAAAGGAATTAAATAATTGAAATACTAAGCTAAATAAAAGATGCTATTTAACGTTAAAATAAAGAAGTGGATTTAGACATTTTTACTAATGTACGCATCAATATTTAAGTTGGCGCAGTTGTTTTTGTTCTGACAACTTTTATACAGAAATATCTGTGACATCACTATGTAACTCAACACATTGTACGTTATAGGGTAAGGGGCGGGACATCACAACAAGTCACAGTAGAGACACTAACTACTAATATTAACCTGAACATTAGCATCATTCATATCCTATTTAAACAACACGTAAGAAGACAGAAGAGTATTAGTTATTTCAGCCTTGGCAAAGACAGAACTGACATCCTTTCCTTATCAAATTTGACAATAAAAGCCTTAGACATTTAATATTCTAGGCTGTAAAAAGTAATTTTTTCGTCACACTACAAATCATTTTTGGTCAGTCCCTTATTGAGAAGTAAAGGCATACATTCCGCTGTTTCCTATCATGCAACATGTCAAGGAAGAGTTTCAAACACCTGATCATTTTGTGTATGTTTTTTGAACAGAAAGAGACATTACACTTCATTTGTAAGCTGTGTTTCCGTCGGTTCACAATCACCCCCACGATGCTATTCTTCATCAGATGTTTAAAGAATGTTATACTAATGTGTCTTAGCAGGACTTAATGCAGCGTAATGTTGCAAATAAATGTTTTAACGAGGACTAAAGACTTGAAGGAAAGCTGCTTGTTAGAGTGCGACGGGAAGGGCTGCTGCGCATCAAGTGTGTGTAAAGCAGAAGCTCATGCATATGTATGGTTCCCCGAGAGTAGTCGAGACTGTGTTCAAACGAGGACTGATTGTGTTAGAAGGGTGTCGGAAAACTTGAATCAAAGGGTCGGCGCGCAGAATGGTAAACACTGTTCACCGTCTATAAGGGGAGGGCAACAAACGAGGCTTGTGTGTTTTAATTAAGTTGTTATTCTCACGCAGGAGTGACCCTCCCGAGCATCCATCGAGTGGTAAACACTGCGCAGGGAAGTCTCACAGGGAGGGCGTCAAGTGGATTCTGTCAGTGGTCAACGTGATGGGAGTTTGCCATCAGCAGAGTAAAATAAGTGAGATTACAGAAATGATATATATAACACATTTACATACAAATGTGACAAATGGCTCTGCTGTTGCATCCTATCAAGGACATGTCATGTGTTAGGATTTCTTTAAAGAGTATTCTCTGCTTTGATACAGTAACAACTTGGTCAAATCTCCCCTTATGCATCTGATAAAACAGTTATGTATTCTGTATATATTCCTTACAAACGATATCATCATCACATATTTAGGGAAGTCTCACAGGGAGGTAGTCAAATAAAGATTTCTATCAACGGAGCTCTTTAAGATTCTGTCTGTGGTCAACGTGTGGGGAGCTTGCCAAAAGAAAATCAGCAGAGGAAAATAATTGAGAGGACAGAAATGATATCGCAAATGATTTTACAATTTGACAAATGGCTCTGCTGTTGCATCCTATCAAGGACATTAGGATTTCTTTAAAGAATATTCTCTGTTGTAAAAACGTGGTAATATTTTAAATCTAGCACTGCCTCTTATAAATCTGATAAAACAGTTATGTATTCTCTTTATATTCCTTACAAACGATATAATCATCACATATCCTAACCATTCCTAACAAGGACGTGTAATGTAACTGGATTTAAGACTTTTCTCTGCTTTGATACGGAACAAAAAGGTTGACTTTTGAGTCTAGCACTGCCTTCTATGCATCAGAAGAAAAACTGTTATTTATTCTGTTAAAGGTACTGTAGGTAATTTTGGAGAAACCAGCTCGTGTGCGCTAGAATTTGAAAATACACAACCGGAAAAGATCTGCCCCTTCCTTCAGACTTTCTTACAGAGCCCCTCCTCCAACACACACGAACGCCCACATGACCAATGAGGGCACGAGGTAAGTTTGTGCACGGGATTGAAGGCTGACAGGCAGGTAGGCCATTCAGTTACTTTAGCCGTCTGACTCACAAGGGACAGTTTTTTAAAAATAGAATCATAATCGATGCAGTAAAACCATTAAAGATTGTCTTTTTTTTTTACACTCATCTCTAATTTCTTGAATAAACCTAATGCCTACATTTCCCATAATGCAACTTCACCACCACCAGTAAGTGTGCAAATAGAAAATTGGTGGTGAAAAAAGAAAATGCAGGATTCAAAATACTATGATGATAAATGTTTTTATAGGAAACAGTTTCAACACTGTTGTAAAATCTCACTTGGTTTTGGTGAATAACACTGAATTTAAAATGAACTATTGTTTGATTGAAATGAAATTCCACAGGGAAACTTATTTATTCCAGAAAAGAAATGGCTGATTGTTTGTCTCTTGTAGTTTCTTAACACTTATTCAAAAACACTTTGAATCAGAATTGCAAAAGTTGAAATGTGGGTTTCTTATAAAGCTTGAAATGTTAAACATTTCCAAAATATACAAGCCTTTCTTTGACGATAGAAAGAAGCGAGTGCTGTTCTGAGATCCTGGTGGACGGGACGGTTCACTCCTCTATCCTCGGGATATTCACTGAGGCTTTATAATAACTCTCACTGCCAGAAGGGTTGACAAAGGTCCAGTGTAGACATTAAATTAAAAAAGCAAACAAGTTAAACTAGAGACCAAACTCAATTACCATGTCAGGGTGTTAATTAGCAAGCAGACGTTAGCTACAGTACTTAGCTAGGGAACATTAGCTATTTAGCTGGTGAACGTTATATATCCATATATCTATCCATCCATCCATCTATCCATCCATCTATCTATCTATCCATCCATCTATCTCTCTATCCATCCATCTATCCATCCATCTATCTATCTATCCATCCATCTATTCATCCATCTATCTATCTCTATCCATATATCTATCCATCCATCTATCTATCTACTGTGTCTATCCATCTATCCATCCATCTATCTATCCATCAATCTATCTCTCTATCCATCTATCCATCTATCTATCCATCCATCTATCTCTCTATCCATCTATCTATCCATCCATCTATCTATCTATCCATCCATCTATCCATCTATCCATCTATCTATCCATACATCTATCTATCTCTCTATCCATCTATCCATCTATCTATCCATCCATCTATCCATCTATCTATCTATCCATCCATCTATCTATCTATCCATCTATCTATCTATCCATCCATCCATCTATCCATCTATCTATCTATCCATCCATCCATCCATCCATCCATCTATCTATCTATCCATCCATCTATCCATCTATCTATCTATCCATCCATCTATCTATCCATACATCTATCTATCTATCCATCTATCTATCTATCCATCCATCTATCTATCTATCCATCTATCTATCTATCCATCTATCTATCTATCCATCTATCTATCTATCCATCTATCTATCTATCTATCCATCTATCTATCTATCCATCTATCTATGTCCTTATAAAGCTAGCTCACCTTAGCTACCCAACAAGCTATGGAGAACATTAGCTATCTATAGCGATCGGTAAATGTATGGCTCTCTTAATTTCAAAACTAATTACTATTTAACACACTATGGTCAGACTTGCAGTGTGGACCTGTGTCTAACGTTCAGGCAGTGAGAGTGGTTATACAAATGTCTTAAAGCGGACCTGGCGCTCTCATACAGCCAACAGCTAATCTGTATCGTGCTATAAGTTAATAACAATTCATTTAAAAGCTTAAAAACAGGTTAACGTTGATAAAGATGGTGACGCTATGCTAAATATCGATTACACTTCAACAAGAAGAACCACAACATAATACTGCATTGTGAAAGAGCCCTATAGCCAGGGAAGCTTGAGGTCGACAGAAGTTTCCTGATACGATCACAAACATCACTTTTCTTTTGAATCACTCCATCTCCTCCCTCTGAAGCCTCCAGCTGCCGGATGAATTCAATCTCTCTGCACCTCGAGGCTGGTAATCGCAGCGATGACAAGTGGGTTAAGCTTATCGAGATGTGGCCGAAGTGTGTCTGTTCTCCTTTACTTTCCTGTCCTTGCCTGATTCAGCAGTCAGGCCTTATCTATCAGAGTTACATCAACAAGGGGCTCAACATTAAAGTACAATACCACCACCTGCTCTGGAAGAAATGCTGCTCCAAAAACAAATTGAACAAATTATGAAAACAAGGTGTTTTCACTTGAAATAAGTAAAAAATCTGACAACGGAACAAGTGAAAATTGTCTTGGTAAGATTTATTGAAATAAGAAGGGACATTTAGATAAATCAGATCTTGTAATCAGCTGGGAGAACTCATTTTGAACTATATTTGACGAGAATCAGGAAATGTTTACAAAATATAAGCCGCAAATGCTCCAAAGTGTTCTGTTTTCTGATGTTAGTTGGTGATTTTCAGTTAAAAAAAGTTTCATCTGAGATGCAACTCAAAATAAGATGTTTTGACTTAAAGGTGGGGTATAAGGTAATTCACTTCAGAAACACTTGTTATTATATTCCATGGAATGCTCTTAACATCCCGATAGCAATGAATACATGAAATGCTTTGACAATAAATACATAAAAAATATCATCTGTGGAAGCCGTGGCGCTGTAAAAAGCACGACCAATCATCTGAGCCGGCCCGGCTAAAATAACTGGATGGCCTACCTGCCTGTCAGCCTTCCATCTGTGCACAAACTTATCTCGTGCCCTCATTGGTCATGTGTGTGTTGGAGGAGGGGCTCTGTAAGGAAGTCTGAAAGAAGGGGCAGATGTTTTTCGGATGTGTATTTTCAAATAGCGCACTCGAGCTGGTTTCTCCATTCTTACATCAAGACCCGATATCTCACTGCAGTGATACTTCTGAAGTCATTATGTCTTAAATCAGGTGTCGAGACATATTCTGACTAGATATTGGACAAACATACTTGGCAAGATTTCGACTATTTGTTGTGTATGTGTCAGTGTTGTCATTGTAAACCTTGTTGCAAACACGCACTCCTGCTACCCGTTTGTCTGTGTACATTGATGCTTTCATGCATGTGTATTTACATACAGTATGTGTGCATATTGTCATTTCAATGAAAACAGGTGTGCTGAAACATGTTGATATAGAGAGAGATGAATGCAAGAGCGCTCGCATTATATTCTGCAAACAGATGGATGGATGGATACTGTGAATCCAATCTTCTGAACAACTGTGGCCCTCGTTGCATCTGTTTCACTCGTCAAATGCTTATTTAGTGTCCTCTGCTTCACTAGTCCCTCGATTTTAGTCAAAAATATTCAAAGCTTTTTTTTATTTCAAATGTTTCCCCCGTGCTGGGCACACTGCATCATTGTCCATTGACCAGAAAATTGGCTACAAGCCCGTTCAGGACGTGGATGGTTGCTTTTGGCAATGTTAGACATTACAAAACACACACACACACACACACACACACACACACACACACACACACACACATGCCAACACACAACTGGATACATGCATGCCAAATACTCGAGCGCTGAAACAACAGACCTCCTGCAATGTTTCTATTGTTCAAACAGAACGAATACAAAAGCTTTGACATTTATTAGGAAACTGCAGGAAAGTGTAAGTTCATTGTTTGAAAAGGTGTACTTTATTAGATGCTTGACCTAAATACACGGCCTCCCACTGTTTGAAAGGCCTTTTGGTGTCCCCATTACCAAGCCCCAAGCCTGTTTTTCAGGTTTCAGGCTCGAAAATGACATTCCCAGAACAAATGACCATACCTTCCCTTCTAAAAGGGTTAAATTAATAATCTTTTTTCTCAAAGTAATGATAAACCTGTGAGTTGGATGTAGAAAAGTCAGAATCAATATAGATGTTTTTTATTTGAAAGAAAATTCAGATTGAACGTGGTAAAAAACTGTAAATGATAGTGTCCGTCCAAAAGATATTTTGTACTTATAGTGAAAACTAACCTCGGATGATGGGTTAGTAGACTAAAAGCTTTAGGAATCCAAAGTACAACATATAATAAGTACCCTGTATCAAGATTGATGCAAAACAAGTGATATTTGACCTTTTTAGACAGAAAAAAACCTCTTCTGGGGCCATTTGGGGGGTTTCCTTTTCTCTGGCCCCCCTTCTTCGATTTTGACATGTGACATCTCTTTCTGACCGTTAGAGCCAATAGAATCGAAGGGAAATCCTCCCGCACACACTCATGTTAAAAAAAGGTGGCGTCTTCGCGCATTCAATGAAGCTACAGAGCGTAAGAATGGCCTGCTCTTCTATTTTAAAACGGAATTGCAGTTTTATTGCTTATAGATTATCAGAACATTTCAAAGGGAACACAGCCACATTGGATATTAACCGATGGATTAACTACATCATCGTTGTTATCGTTTTAATGCCATTGAAGACCAGTTTAAACCAGACAAAGACGAAGGTAAGCCATCTTAGCGTTGTGGGCTACCGAGCGCCACTTGTTTTGATGTACGTTTGTGTTGATAACGTCGCGAGTTTGTATCTTTCAGTGTTAAGGTGGGCACCGTTAGATTCTGTGTCTTTACGATCATAAACGATGTGTTGGATGTGCAGCTAGGATAAGTAATAAGGGAGCTAGGAGTGATTTTCGGTGCAGTAATAGGTTAGCATGTTTTGCTCGGAGCTAATCCAGAGGCTCACTGTTAGCATTGTGTGTTTAAAAAAAAAAAAAAATGAAAAAGATCAGTTAAATGAGTTTTTTCCCGTTATATGGATATAAAATATTCATAATTTATTAAATATTAAGGTTTCTTAGACGTTGTTTCCTGCAAATGACGTGATTTCGGCCCCGGAACCGGGTCCGTGGGGCTTAAGAGGTACATTTGTGAGAAAGAAAGCTTCGCCAAGAAATTATAAATTAAAGCTTCAGAAAGGTTTATTTGCATAAAAAGAAAACATGAGGTTCAATGTAAAAAATATTGCATGTGAAGAACATCAAGGAGAAAGGGACCCGTGTTTAAACAAGGTCACTGTAATGTATAAGCAGCGCTCCTATCTCCGAAACGCAAAATGGCAACAAGACGCATGTTCATTATAATGATAAGGAACAGCCTTATAGACAACCGGCCCTTCAGGAAGGAGCCTCCTAATAGAAAACGAGATTAGCATTTCATATTTACGCTTACAAGAAGGGCAAAAGCAGATGTTCCTCAGAGAGTGTGGACTCTGCTGAGCTGTGTTTATCTGAAATGCTTGTGTCAGGAAATACAGAAACGTTATCCGCTGCTGCTTCTGATTGCTCGGGCACAGAGGATCATTTTCAATGCTGCAGTTTCGTAATGAAAAGTAGTTCGGTCTGCAATCTTTATAATGAGTTGGGAGTTGGGGCAAGAGGAACCCAGGTAGCTACTCAATAAAAACACACCTGTATGCAATCCTGTCTCCTAAATAGTTGAATGAGCGCCCCATTGATATCAGGACAACAGAAAGTATACTTACCTTTTACTTCAAACTGTAAATGCACTTGTTTTGCTTTAACTTGGCCATTAAATTGGCATTTAAAGAGTTTAGCCAATTTTAAACTAATGCGCCGTCTCTTACAATGGTTTGGCTCATTTGAAGCGAATATATCTGCACGTTCCTTGTTGTTCTGAGTTTGTATCTTGATGGTTTGATGGACATATTGTAAATCCCTTTGGATTAAACCATCAGCTAATTAAAATGTAATGTACTGTATGTGGGGCATAAACTAAGAGGGGTGGAAGGCGCTTACTGAAACGTATATTTACACTTCATGGGTGTTACTTGTTCTTTTCGTCCATCACGATAACATTTTACTCACCATCTCCTGTACAATGGGTAATGTTCCTAGTTTCCTTCTTCCACTTTCAGAGCTGCTTTCCATGGATTATCATTTACTTAACCTCACCAAATAGTTTTGATTTTAATTGGACCTTTTAACAATTTTCTCCTTTTTTAAAATCAAATGAAATGCCCCTTTTGTTTTATGGCAAAGGGGTTTTTAAGGAGACTGGGTTGTCTAACCATTTGTCAATAGATAGTGATGCATTGCCGAGGTTTGTGTCACTTTTCGATGACAGTATTGTTAACTGTAATAGCGCTGTAGAGCATCTGGAACACACTTTATATAATGTGAAAACCATGTGCTGCGACCTGTATCCCTGCAGCACCTGTGACATCCTTTGCTTGAATGAGTCAGCCTCCAGCAGCCTGTACTGTTTTTCCACACAACTGTTTTATATTTTTTCAATTTTTTTACCTCAGGTTTTGAATAATTTCTCAGAAAACAATCATATGAGCAACTTTTTTTTGCTCTGAGCTCCGGCTCTCCAGCTGCCAGGCGTTGAATTATAAGTTGACTGTATTCCCTGCAGAGGGTGAAACACTCGTCTGTTCTTTAAACTCACAACACCTTCTCCATCTGTCTCATGCTTTCTCCTCTTTACTCTGTATTCCCTTATTTATTTCAGCCTCCCCTTCTCCATCTCTACTACACATCCCTGGCTTTTCTCATCTCTGTTTCACATTTACTGCTGTGGCAGGCATTTTGAAACACATGCCATTGTCCTACAGCAACAAGCTGAACACTGAATTAGCTTCAGAATAAAGGTATGAATAGAGCCTGCATAATGTTGCCCTTGTTATGAGTCTATACAAACACGAATCTCCATGTGAATTTAAAAACGTGCTATCATTTAAAGGTCCCATGTCATGCTTTTCTGGTTATTACCCGTCCCCTTGTGTGTTATGAAGGTTTTTCTGCATGTAAACGGTCTGCAGAGTCACAAACCCTCAAAGTACACCCTGTAGCGAGTAAAACTCTAACACAGAAAAGACCTGTCTATGCTGCCCCAGAACGCCTCGTTGGACATTTCTCTTTTTCCATTGTTTACTTCTTGGGTATACTGTAGTGACGTATTTCGGGAATAGTAACATAACGTTACGTCCGCGGAGCCGTTACGTTACATCCACGGAGCCGTTACGTTTGGACCAATCCGCGGACTTCCTCACACACACACACTCAGCAGGACGTTGCGAGGCTCGCTGCTGCGAGGAGCGGGACACTGTGAGCTGGCTCACTGGTGTGGGGTCGGCGAGACACCGCGGAACTCAGCCTGGGCACACACACACACTGCCAGCCAGGCCTAGTAGACCTCAACAATGGAATTATGATCAGTAGAAATGGCCATGACACGGGACCTTTAATATAATTGTATCATCGGCGCCAGACAAATGGGTTTTAGAGATTGCACTTTTACAGCATGGCTAATTTATCTTCTTGAATAATTGTTTTTAAATTAATGTATTAGTTTTTTTGAATTGATTCAATAAAAGTGCTTTTGGATTTGAGGCATAGTAAAAGGTTTATTTTTGTTTTATTGTATATAAAAAAGGAAATTATTATTTGATAACAATAATTCTCTTTATTTAAAAAAGATTGACTTCATTATTCCATACAAATTTGAAAAATGAACAGTGAGAAAAATGTGAGCGTTATTTGAATTCCTTGGAAAAATGGCTTTGGTTTTCCGTTTCTATGAAAAATCCAACCTACAAAAACCATCTCCTCCCTTCCTGTCTTTTCTTCACTTCCTGCCCTTTACCTTCAATTGTCCTCTGCTCTTCAGGTTCCTCTTTCATCTCGCTCTCCCCGCCTTCACTCTGATCTTTTCTATCCTCTCTTCATCTCCCAATTATCTCCCCTCCCTCCTCCAATCACCACCTCCTCTCTCCTCTCAGGAGACTCAGCCTGTATTTACTCACCCGTCACCGGCTGCCTCTGTTTATTATACCTGTTCAGAAAGAGAGAGAGAGAGAGAGACAGATTTTCCTCCCGTCCCTGCTGCTGCTGCTGAATCCTAAAATGCCACGATGGAAAATGTATTGTTTCACTATTTTTTCACTTTCTTGTTTAATGTAAGGCAAGGCAAGTTTTATTATAAAGCACCTTTCAACAGGGCAAATCAAATTGCTTTACAAAAATTAAAGACATTAAGAAACATATTATACAATGGCATTTAACCCCCCCCCCCCTTACTTTGTTGTTCGAGGTCAAATTTGACCGGTCCTGTTTTAACTGCTATTCCATTAACACAAAAACCATTCATCATCACCAAATTAAATTTAACACCCTTTCAAACTGTAGATATTGTATCAGACTACTGGTATACTTGAACAACTGCATGTAAATATACAAAGAACAGACACTGAACATGTATTGAGTGTGCCAGGTGTGATCCATGTGGGGGGATGGGCACATAAACTGGGGAACACGTGTGTGTGTGTGTGTGTGTGTGTGTGTGTGTGTGTGTGTGTGTGTGTGTGTGTGTGTGTGTGTGTGTGTGTGTGTGTGTGTGTGTGTGTGTGTGTGTGTGTGTGTGTGTGTGTGTGTGTGTGTGTGTGTGTGTGTGTGTGTGTGTGTGTGTGTGTGTGTTATCTGATCCGGATGGTTACTAATTCCTTTTCTTTATGGCGGGAACACCATGGGTGTTACAAAGTTGACTAAATCATCCAAAATTCAATGAAAGTGGTGATCAGCAATTTGATATGTTCAAATGTCTACTGTGAAGGATATCATAAAGCCTTAATGCAATCGAATGTGAAACAAATGTTTAGCTCTGACTCAATCATTACTAACTTTTTAGCAGAAATAGTTTTCTATCACCTCCCTTTCTTTCTACTTTCTTGTTTAACTTATCCTTTAGTTATTTCAAGTGTTTCATGCTAAACGAACCCCCTTTGGAACATTCTAATCTGCAACCCAATATTCCGAAAATCCAACGGATCCTGGCCGTATTTGTGTCGCATATACAATTAATTAGCTCCCAGACATTGATGTGGCTTGCTAATGTATTAAGTATTGAGCTCTTAAACAAAGTTCACATGACCTGTACTCACATCATACTTGCCATTGCCAACCCTCCCGATTTTCGCGGGAGACTCCCGATTTCATAGCCCTCTCCCGATTTCCTCCCGGGGTCATATTTCTCCCGCATTTCTCCCGATTTCTCACAAAATCAGATTTACTCAGGACTGTTTCCACTCGGACTTTAATACAGCTACACAATTGTTTGGTTTCCATGGTAGCGCGTCTCTTTAGTAGCGTGCGCAACTGAAAGTCTGAGAGGGTGAGACAGATAGTCACAGAAAGTCTCCATCAAGGATGGTGCTACAGGGCGCAAGGCAGTGCACTTACAACTACAATAAGCATGTGTAGATGTTAATCTAATACAGCTCCGGTGATCCACTAACACCCCCCCCCCTCCCCCCGCGGAGGTCTCAAGGTTGGCAAGTATGTAAAATGGATCATCTACTGTAAATCTCTGAGCAGAATATGTTGTATCTAATCTGATTGAAATACACTCTAAGGCCCAAATGGATTATGGTGATTAGTATATGCTATCAGTTGTGGAAACATGGGAATTAAATAAACTGGTGTGTCCTTAAGCTGTTTAGAAACTTCTTCAGCAGTAAATCATGTGTAACATCCAACTTCATTAGATAAAGATATGCTGATTCTCACCATGCTGGGACCTATAAGAGCAGCATGTGAGTTAGTAAGTTAGTTTCAAGATAATGTAGGTTTACAGAATGATGAACTGTAGCTTTCCAATGATGAAAGCGCCACCCTCTCCATGCTGTAGAAACATTTTCTTGGATCTCAGCAGGATCTGTTTTTGTTCCTCTCCTCTCATTTGGCTTTGTTTCTTTTACCTGCAGGCTGCCTCCCCTTCACAATGCAATCTCAGTCTGAAGTGTGCTCTGCCTGCCCCTCACAGCTATCACAGGCTCTCACTATCGCCCGCGGCACTCTTTTGATCAACCGAGAAGCTTGAAGTGAACGTCTCGGAGCGCCGTTTAGACCGCAGCAGGGGAGGAAGAGCGAGGTGAGATGCAGATGACAGAACTGCCAACGATAGCGGGGACTTTTCAAGGACTTTGAGAAGTAGATATACAATTTAAAAAGGACGTATAATGCTATAATGCTTGCTAGTGAATTCATTTCAGTTTTCCGCACAAACACTGCGCTAGTGGATTGTCAAAGGGGGAGCCTCGTTGCGGGGAAATTATACAGATGGCTAGTCCGCCCCTGAAAATGTCTATGCAAACGTTATTATTAATAATAATCTTTAAAAAAAAAATATAACAAAAATGTATCAATTTTTTTTAATAATTTTTTTTTTTAAATTTTCCATTTTTATTTTGTAATCATCTCGCGACCCTCACTCGGGGTCTCGCGACCCCACTTTGGGAAGCCCTGCGCTAGACCAGCAGTTCCCAACCTGTGGGCATTGCAAGTGGGCCGCCAAATAATTTGCAAAACATTATGATTTGTGTGGAAACATTTCATTATTAAGATTTTTTATTTGAACCTCTTTTCCTTTCTCTTTCTCGATCCACCTTGACAGCGGTCTGTAGTACTGGATTAACAACGTGTCACATGTTCTGAATTGACCAATCAGAACTTTATTTAGCCTCCGTATTGTTTATGGTTGAATGTGAGCCGCGAAAATGTTTAGATTCTTAAGTGGGCCCTGAGTTGAAAAAGGTTGCGAACCGCTGTTTTAAAAGATAGAAGTGTTACATAGTAACGTCTCTTTGTTAAGTAAACAAAGGAGTCGATTCTAGTCCAATCACATCCTCTTATATTCCTCAGAGATCTCAGGCCTGCAGATGATCCTGAAGCTCTCAAATAAAACCTTCATTCAGGATTTTCTCCACCTGCTTAATCCTTTTCCAGGGTTACAGGATCGACAGCCAATCCCAGCATGCATTGTGTGGGTCAGGGGTCACGCAGCAGGGGGGTGGTCCCTCTGCAGATCTCCACAGACGGGCACACGCTTACATTCACATCGACGAGATATACAAGGTCGGCTCTGGATAAAACAATACTTACATCTGTTCAAGGACACAACCTTCACTGAAACCTGGCACGAAAAGAGTGTGTGTGCGCAGAGTAACAATACCTAAACTCTCTTTATAACTCTGATGCAGAGAAGGAGAAATAATGAAGAGGCCCTATTCTGCTTGTTGGAGTTTTTCCTTTCTTGTAGTTTGTTATATAGGTCTTGGTGCATTTCAATTGTCTTTCTTTGCCTGAAACGCCTCCATTCGACTCCCTTAACAAAGTGACTTCAATATGTGACAGTCGCGCTTCTATTGGCTATAGCGCTCTAAGTCATTGTACGTGGGGACATCTCTAAGCTGTTGACCAATCACAACAGAGCCAACCAGCTGACCAATCAGAGCAGACTGGGCTCTGGTTTCAGACAGAGGGTGAAAAGAGGTGCTACAGCACAGACAGTATGAGAATAATAAAGAGCTTTTTGAACATTAAAGCATGGAGACATGTCCCAGTAGAGACACTACATACTGATATACACCTGAACATCAGCAGGAGAGGACTCTTTAAAGTAGAGACACTACATACTGATATACACCTGAACATCAGCAGGAGAGGACTCTTTAAAGTAGAGACACTACATACTGATATGCACCTGAACATCAGCAGGAGAGGACTCTTTAAAGTAGAGACACTACTGATATACACCTGAACATCAGCAGGAGAGGACTCTTTAAAGTAGAGACACTACATACTGATACACACCTGAACATCAGCAGGAGAGGACTCTTTAAAGTAGAGACACTACATACTGATATACACCTGAACATCAGCAGGAGAGGACTCTTTAAAGTAGAGACACTACATACTGATATACACCTGAACATCAGCAGGAGAGAACTCTTTAAAGTAGAGACACTACATACTGATATACACCTGAACCTCAGCAGGAGAGGACTCTTTAAAGTAGAGACACTACATACTGATATACACCTGAACATCAGCAGGAGAGGACTCTTTAAAGTAGAGACACTACATACTGATATACACCTGAACATCAGCAGGAGAGGACTCTTTAAAGTAGAGACACTACATATTGATATACACCTGAACATCAGCAGGAGAGGACTCTTTAAAGTAGAGACACTACATACTGATATACACCTGAACATCAGCAGGAGAGGACTCTTTAAAGTAGAGACACTACAGCAGGATATACACCTGAACATCAGCAGGAGAGGACTCTTTAAAGTAGAGACACTACATACTGATACACACCTGAACATCAGCAGGAGAGGACTCTTTAAAGTAGAGACACTACATATTGATATACACCTGAACATCAGCAGGAGAGGACTCTTTAAAGTAGAGACACTACATACTGATATACACCTGAACATCAGCAGGAGAGGACTCTTTAAAGTAGAGACACTACATACTGATATATACCTGAACATCAGCAGGAGAGGACTCTTTAAAGTAGAGACACTACATACTGATATACACCTGAACATCAGCAGGAGAGGACTCTTTAAAGTAGAGACACTACATACTGATATACACCTGAACATCAGCAGGAGAGGACTCTTTAAAGTAGAGACACTACATACTGATACACACCTGAACATCAGCAGGAGAGGACTCTTTAAAGTAGAGACACTACATACTGATATACACCTGAACTAAATACACATCCAAGGTAAAGGAAAAACATAGCAGCATTCTTAAAGTAAATCAAGATATAAAAGAGTCAAGTAGCAGTGACATATACACAGTGTTATATCACAACAGTCTTGAGTGGTGCAAAGAAGGAGATAGAGACCCTCGACTCTAACCCTGCCTGTTTTGTTCTCTGCATGAAAACCACTTGATACTGGCTTTCATGTGTTGCTATTAGGAACTGAAATCATCTCAAAGTTTGACACATTACAGTTTAATGTTCAAGGATTTGTCACACTGTAGAGTGGGCCTTCAAAACGCTGTCTTTAAGCTTCTGGTTCTCGCTGATACACTTCATAAAAAAGCTTTTTAACAGCTTTTTGAGTAGTGCTCATCGTTGAGGTTTCAGAAGTGAAGGTCAAATTCATATTGTGAATAGAATATCTGTATTATGAGACATATGGTCATAACTATCTAAGGTACAACGAGCTATGAGGTTGTGAAACGTTGCTATATGTCATCCTGTAGAAGTGGCAACTGTAATATATCCACTCTTTTGTACTACACTGCCAACAATCCTAGAATCTGTTCATCACAGAAGTGAAGTTGTCTCCACAGTGTTTGCTTTATGGTTTGCTCCCAAACGAAACAAACATGACTGCCCGTTTAGAAATATTGTCTTATATTACAAAAGTAGTTCACCAAAATGAGGTTCTTAAACCATTGGAGGCACAAAGTAAGCCATGCCGTTGCTGAATCTTTCTTCACTTTGCAGTAGATCAAAATCTTGCAAAACTTTTTCCAGGAGTTTGCAGATTCCTTGAGTTGCCATTCATAATGGTTAATGGGATGTGTGCTTTTATTGTCATGCGTGCATAGCTAAAGTGTAGATATATCAATGAACATCTTAGGTCCCAGGCTCCTCCAACAGTGCAACACAATAAAACATTACATTGCATTTAGCTGACACTTTTATCCAAAGCGATTTACAATAAGTGCGTTCGACCAAGAAGATACAACCTTGAAGAAAACAGAATCATCAAGTACATCAGGTTTCATAGAGCCAAACATTTGAAGTGCTACTCAACTGGCTTTAGATAAGCCAGTCCTTTGTTAGTATATAAGTGCTTTGTTAGTAATTCTATCGCTCGAAGTGGAGTCCAAAGAGATGAGTTTTCAGTCTGAAGAAGATGTGTAAGCTTTCTGCTGTCCTGATTTCAATGGGGAGCTCATTCCACCATTTTGGATCCAGGATAGCAAACCCACATGTTTTTGCTGATGGGAACTTGGGTCCCCCTCGCAGTGCGGGTGCAGCGAGCCGTTTGGCTGATGCAGAGCGGAGTGCACGTGCTGGGGTGAACGGTTTAACCATGTCCTGGATGTAGGAAGGGCCAGATCCATTCGCAAGTCCCAGAGTCTTGAAGTGGATTCTAGCAGTTACCGGAAGCCAGAAAACAGATAAAATAGTGCAAGTAAATACAATAGAATAGAAGTAGTGCCATACGAGTCTATATACAAGTGATACATAATGTGTAAGTTGCAAACAGGTGAATGTTATGGATGTTCTTAGTTCAGGTGTTGAACAGTCTTATGGCCTGTATACCTAACAATATAACAAAAAGCATATACACAGTCTTCTTGTACCTTTGCCTTTTATTTTTTGTTTCCCAATTTTTTTTGTTGCTCCGAATCATTTATTAAACATCACTGTTAATCTTGTTGTTGTTTGTTTTGATTCCATGCCTATAGACGTCAATGGAGTTAATGGGGAAATTCACTTCCTGTCCTGGAGCCGTTCAAAAAACTCTATAGAGAGACAAGAAGCCTCCTGAGCCTGAGGAGACAGCTACCTCTGCAAAACCATCGCCTACACATCCTTTTTCCATCACAGAGCAGCAGCCATGAGCCCAAAGTAAGACTCAACCTCAGACTGTGGCTAAACTGGGACCGAGGAAATGTGTTTACTTAGATGGCCTGAACAGCAGAAGGGATGTGGATGCAGAGGAATATACCTTTTTATATTGCGGCTCTGCAACTCTGGCTGACGCATCTCAACAACTGTCTGCATTTATTTTTACTTTCTAACTCGCCCCGCAGCGGAAACTCTAACTCCTTTCTGCAAACCAGAAATCTATCCTGAGTCTCCAGCTGTACACCAGAGGAAAACCTTTTAAGCCGGGCATCTCACTTTGAGATAGGAGACGTTTCTAAAGAGTGGCTCAACTACAGAATAATGTGTTGGAATAATCTATATTATATGATCATGTGTTGTAAACCATGCTCTTGAGTTTCATCTTTTTGTTTATCTTAAGAGACCTTTACACCATGAATGTGCACATGTCTGTCTGCAGTGTGTTATTTAGCTTAGGGTCTTGTAACATGTGATTGTAAAAGGTCCAAAGTGTAAACTAAAAAGAAGTGTATAAAACCTATGAGATTCTGTTATTCTTTAGACAGACAAATATACTGTTGGCAGACTTGACGCAAGTGTTCTTGCTCTTATACTGTTGAACAACAATATAATAATTCCTTCAATCAGCAGTGTGTTTGTGTTTCTATTTGTCATATATTTGGTTATTTCTTGAGTGTCTAAGGTTTCGGATCCGTGGCATAATTATGTTCTGCAAAAACACTCAGGTGTCTGACTCGAAGGAATATTACCACAGTTGTTATGTTGCTACTTAAACATTTAGTTGATTTCTTCATAACCCCTCAGGTTTGAACTTGATTGATTTCATCTACAGTGCAGAAGTAGAAAGTAATAATAATAATATTGAACTTTAATTGTATAGCACCTTCCATGCACAAAGCAGCCCAAAGTGCTTTAAAGAAAACATAACAACAATATTAAAATAAATACAGAAGAAGATAAAACATCAACAGTGATTCTAATGAAATTCCCTTGAATTGAAGCTGACAAGAAAATAAATAATGTGAAAGAAGGTGTAGTTTCTTCTCTTTTGCTCTTTTCAAGTGAGGTATACTCTGTCGAGACCCTACAGTGTGATATCTAAAGGTATGAGAACGCTACACCTTTTGAAACTGTCCTTTGCCGATTTTCAGACAGAAAAAATACTTTCTGTGTTTAACCTGTTCCCGCATTTAGTCTTTTGTACCTAACACAGCATGAAAACAATGGAAATAACTGTTATTTGAGAGTATGCAACACATAGTGAAGGATTATTTGAATTATTTGAAGGATTAAAGTAACGGGGTATGACAGGAAAGTAAAATCTGGTATATTCATTTTGGTGTCACCTTATATATGTTCATGTGTGTTAAATTTGAAGGGACAAAGTATCTTTTCCTCTCCCAATATATTGAGGTGAATTCTGTGTGTTTAAGAGAAGGATGGGAGCATGGGACACCATATTTGGAGATAGTGCCAGACGCTGGAATGCTTCCCTCGTAAAAAATGGGTGTGTGTGACACAATCTTGTAGCAGATGTGTATGTGTTTTCATTGAAGTAAATATAAGAGCTACATGATTACTGGTCAACTATACCTCTGTTCTTATTCTTTCATGTGTGGGTACTAAATGGCTACAAACATTGTGGAGAAATTAGCTTAAACATCTTTTATTACTCCATATGAAATGGAAACAGTTTTTATGACAGGGACGAGAGAGGTGGGGGAGGGACGCATTCCAGGAGTTTCAGCATGTCAATTGTCAGGGGAATCGACTTGTTTTCAATAGAGGTGTGTGGTTAGTTACTTTGTGTTAATAATAGCAGTATGTGTAAAGGAAGCTGGAAATATACAATGTGAAACCTTTTATTTGAAGTAAAGATGTGAACAATAGCTCAAACAAATGGAAGGGCCATAGGTAAGCCTGTGAGAAGTTTGACTATTTGAAAAGCATCTCTAATACTGCTTAAGAGCATAGGTAATGTGTTCCTCGTTGTTATTGATATGAAAGTAATTAACATGTATTACGTATATTTAGCCAACTATAACAACTATATCTTAAAACATACTTTTAACTTGTGTGTGGCAGTCAGGAGGCGGGAAGATGGACTCAGGGACACAGGGCCATAAAGGAGATGTGTGTGTGCTGGCTAAAAGCTGCTGTGTCGCACTGATTGGGTGCGACAGGCCATGTGTTGATCTCTGCCAATAAGATGACCTCTGGGGGAATGCACGTACACACCTCCTCCTGTGTTTTAGTATGAAAGCCTGTGTTTTCCTTTGGTTCGCGCTCTTGTTTTTCACCAGCCGTTCCTGAGACCTGTCTCACACTGGGGGTAGAACCTGAGCCCGGAGTACTCTGCAGAGTGCTTCGTGATTTCTTTGTATTTGTATTTTGTATCGTTGCCTTGTATCATTAAAGCCGGATTATTGTTTCACTTGCATTCTGGTGTTTCTTAATCCCTCCCTTTTCCCGAATTCACCCAGCTTGTCAAACGACACGCGGAGACGAGGTTGGTTTTCAACATCCTCTAAATCTCCAACAAATGGTGAACCCGACGTTTCTGAGTGGGGTGTTTTCGGGGAAGAGACCACCAGCGGCAAGCGGACGAATGGTCCGGAGAAGAGGCCTAGAATAATCTCTGACAACTAAAACGAGGATCCTTCAATTGAAAGGTGAGCAGACAAGCCTGTTTCTACCGAAGGTCTGTAATTGGCTAAACTAAATTTTAGAGTTGTCAGAGACATATTCCGGTGTCATAGTTGTTGCGGTGGAATATACAAATACATATTTTAGATAGGTAGGAAAGTTATATAACATAAAAGTGAATCAACGAGGTATGTAAGACGAAGGTGAAAGGCCCCGTACTTTTTTCAGAAAGGAGACGGCTGAAGACTCGTTGGGGGACGTCCAGTGACCGTTTTCAGACGGCATCCAGGAGACGAATCTGAATAACAATTCTTAGGTTCATAGGAATCGAAGTTGAGTTATAAGTAAAATCCAAAGGAGAGTAACGCAACCTTCAAAAAGCAATTTTGAAGTGACCGGACCTCATTAATCCTTTGTTCTGTGGGGGTTGCTGAATAGACTGTACGGGGAACATTTTTTCTGTGAATATTTACTGGTAACAAGGACAGTAAGTCAGATCAATAGATATGAAGTCTGTGAATATTTACTGGTAACAAGGACAGTAAGTCAGATCAATAGATATGAAGTCTGTGAATATTTACTGGTAACAGAAACAGCCTAAGTCAGATGAATAGATACGAAGTCATAATGAAGGGAACATTTTAACGAGAGGAGCGTGAGTTAAGAGCTTACGAGGACAGTGGGTTCAAGCAGAAAAATTGAATAAAAGGATAGCAGAAGTGTTAATTGTTGAAAGAAGCCCCCCTTTTCCGAAGGAGAGGCTGAGAGCTACAGCAGGGGAGAGAGAAGGGGGTGTCAGTATTTGTCTGAGAGTTCCCCCACCCTTTTTCCTCTCGAGAGCAGCAGCAGCAGCCCGGAGTGTGTCTGCTTGCTTTTTCCCTAGTGATCTGAAGTTGGAGTGAAATACATAGAAAATGAACAGATCAAGGTGTGATTTGAAGTGGAAGATATATTGAAATAAATAAGAAACAATGGTTTGCTGCTATTTAAATATAGTCTTTGAGAACTGATTGATACCGTTGCATTGCGTTGTGAATTTCATGGTATTTGTCATTAACTAAGGATTGTACTTAATTATATTCCAAGGGGAAAATTATATTAAATACAGGAACAAAAGAGTAGAAAGTAAAGAGAAGGTTTTTGTAAGTTTGTCAGAGGGAATCTGTTAATGTTTAAGCATGACAGAGGTCCTGCACGAGGTTTTACTCCAGCCATCTCACACGGTTACACAAAGGGGTGATTTATGAGAAACTTGTGGTCAGGAGAAATGAGATGTTTTGGAGAGTAGACAGAGAGAGAGAGAAAAGTAAGGTTGTTGCTAAAATATAGAGAGTAAAAGTTATATAAAGTTAACTACTATTCGGGAGAATGTCATATTGTTGAATGAGTAACCTAAAATAAGTGAAGATGGTGAAATAGTTTGATTAAGGATACAACCGGTAACTACTGATTAAATACACAGTGATGGTGTACATGAACATTGAGAGTAGATTAAGTTGTTTTGTTCTTCATGCTTTTCACCAGAAGTCATTTGAATTGTTATTATTTTTAAGTCGTGTTGTTTTGTGTTATATTTCTAGACTATAATGTACCCACATGCATGTGGTTTCTTTGTCCCAGTTCATTTTAAAGTCAGCCGCCTCATGGCTAAATCTATTTGACCCCATGAGGTCAAGAGTCATTCTGTTAGACCACCATCTTGTGAAAGACAAATCATTGTTCTTTTGTCACATTTTGAATTAGAAAAGAGTTCATTTTGCTAGATCAATTTATCTATAAATGTTGTAGTGGGAGTTTTGTGTTTGCTAACATTTTTAGGAACGACAACACTAGGAGATGAGTAAACTCAAGAATCCGTGGAGTGTAAATACATTAAGAAAAACACATTTTTATACTCTAACTTTTTGCACATCATAGACAAGGAATTTAGACAATATAAATAAATATTCACCAAAAGTAATAAGTAAAATGGAAAGTAGACATGGGCCTACACTTGAGTCAAAGTATATTACTGTGATCTGATCAGTGTGCTCTGCAGGTTTACTATTGTTCTAAGTAACAGTGGGATTTAAAATATTGGAGAAAGTATGGAGATGTTCTTTCGTAGTGTGTGAAATATGTGATGCTTGAAACAGGTATTTCAATTTATGGAAGAAAATGGTTTCCTGAAAGAGTCAGGTTGGGTAGATATGTAACAATGGATGAAACAATTTATAGAGGGAGTTTTTGTAATATCATTAGTAGACATTAATGGTGTTGTTTAGATGGCATTTAGCAACTAAGACATATAGTATGATTAGAAAGAGACAGAGTGGAAAGGGTTGGATTGATTCAATCTCAGTGTGCTAGACTTCTTATGGATAAGGCGTCCCGGGACCTGGACTCCCCCTCTGAGTTAGAAAGGCTACGACCCCGTCCCTCCAAGCAGACAAAAGACCCAACCCAAAAGGAGGCTCCTCCTTCTCCATCAAACAGACAGAGAACCGGAGCTGAACCGTCTCCACCTGAGGCATCCAGAACCAAACCGCTTGCTGACATACAGAAATACTCTCATCAGTCCCTCAGACAGGGCATGAAGCTGAGCCACGAGATTTGGCACAGGAGCAGAGTGGGGGACATGAGAGCAGAATCCGCCCTCCATGAAGCAGCAGAGAGGCTGTAAAGGGGAGATGAAATGCAAAGCAGTGCAAAGAACAGTGGCATGATGTGGGCTGCAGATGTGACTGGGCCAAAGGCTGCCTAAAACAGTTACAGCGGATGGATTCAAGAGCTGATGGACTGAAGAGAAGACAGAATCAGAGGAGTTGGCATAGTCGATTTGAAGTGAGGAGGTCGGGGTCACGGCTTGAGACAACCAGGGGAGGAGAAAAGGAGAACGGGAATGAGTGAGTTTACACATAAACACACTTATTCACAAAACGCGCATAGAAGACACCACATTTAAAGAACTTGAATTGACTTGATAAATAAGTAAAGATAAAAAGAGGTATTAACCATGAATTAATCGATTGGTAAATTCAAAATAGCAGTAAAGAGGAAACTATTAATGTAAAATGAGAAAATCATCCTAAAAACACACTGAGGGTTAAAGGGGAGACATGAGGGAAATATGCACTACACTTTAAGCAGGGGGTGTTTTGGAGTAGCACAGTGTAGAACCATATTCTTCAATCTTTCCATCATATTAATAAATTATTCTTCAAGAGATTTTTATTCATGTGTGAATAAAGCAGTGATTTCATTTGTTACAATATTGATTTCACCATTGTGGCATAGTTATTACCATAGGAGGGCTTTAGGATGGAAACTGTTTTTAATCCTTGGTAAAGTAAAGGGTGATGGTTGCATGTTCGGACACCCAAGGTTCCACACACTGCTAAAGAGTTTAACATTGTTTTTAAGTAGACCAGAATTGAAGATAAATGAGTATAATGAGCTATGAAATGCAGAGCTACACAGATCCTAGTAATGTTTTGACTTAAGATAATAGTTATGTACACAAGTTTCTGAATTAGATTTCTTAGACATTTTAATACTACTTAGTTGTAAATAAATTGCAGTAGTAGTAGTACTATTATGAAGTGAGTTTTGTACCAAGTTGCAGGAAATGTGGGAAGCAGCCGTCCCGATGACAAGTTAGAGATATCTGACTTAAGGTGGTAATCGGGAATTGATAAATGATGGCGCTCCATATATGACTGATTTTTGTAGACAAAGGATACTGGCTTATGCTGAAGTATCAAAGTCTCTGCAGAGCACGACACATGGCCAATGAAACTGAGACCAAATGACCTTTGACCCTGACTGACAGTGTGACTTGAGAAAAGCACTATCAATGACTGACTCTGGGGCTGACCAAACTTGACTTTACAACCTGACAGTGTGGGTGTGAATGAATTTCTGCATGTGATCAGTGTAACTGCATGATTCTAAAACAATAACTAACCGAGCATGTCTTTGGACTAATACATTATTTTGGAGCTCCATGGGAAACACAGGTTTCCTACAATTCCACACATTTGAAAAAGGCACATGTGACCCGTTTCTAATTCCCACAGGAGTTGGCGGTTTGCAAATGTAAAACTCAAACTAAAATCTAAAGATTCTGTTTCTTTTAGGACTGCCAGCTGGAAATGAACACTTATTTTCCCTGGAGTGTTTACTGTGAAAGATGATGGATATACTTTTGTGAATGATGTTTGGTATTTTCTTATAACCACTGGTTACCTGAAAGTTTTCTTCCCATACAGGATTTTATTACACATGTTTACATGTGTAAAAAGGGGGAGTGTGGGATATTTTCATTTAGGGACTGGAAGAAACCTGCCGCCCCAACTCAGATGTTCAATCTGACCATTGATTGACAGTTTTATATTTAACCTGCTCCATATCTGGGGATAAGATACTGTTTGATTAATGTTGACATGTTTCTAATATTGATTGAGTTATAACAGGTAACACAGATGCAGAATCAGTGGCCAAGGGGCTACTGAGAGAGGTAATTCCAGAATGAGAATGAGAAGGTGAACTGTGATAATGAAAACAATTTGGTAATATTTCAACAGGTATTAAAGTAACTGAGGTTTGAAATGTAGAAAGAACATATTACAGCTAAGTTAAAACATAGTAATGTAATGAGATAGAATTTAATTTAGACAACATCTTGTAACTAGCCTGGTAAAGAAGTAAAAGCCATAGACTGTTTAGATCATTATGGGGATGTACATTTAATTTAAAGTCATAATAGAAAGACATTTGATGACAGTATGTTGGATTTCTGTATTCATTTTTCAGCTTGATAATATCCAAGCAGTGACAGGTAGAAGCAGTCTCGCCTGGAAATTATTCACTTTGTCAGTATCATGATTTTAGTTGTTTTTAATCCATAACATTAGTGTGTTCCATTACCAGAGACATTAGCAGTTCATATTATATTTAGATTTTAAATGGGATCTCAAGGATTTCATTTATAATAACACAGATGCTTGTCAGAAATTCAGAGCTATTGAGATATGTTATTTAGTTCACCTGAAGATGTTGGGGTTTAGTTTGTTGACACAGGCCAAGTATTAGAATTCTGAAGCGGCCTACCAGTGGTGGGTCAAACACCTGAGGGCCCAGAAGCACTGAGCGTAGACTTGAGGGGTGGGTATCAGATTTCTCCACACAGGTTGCTGACGCCAAAAGGGGGACCCGAGGAGCAGGAGGCCGACACAGCGGAGTTCGTCTGGCTGAAGGTCGTCAGGCCTACGTGACTCAACCCCAGGTTCTCCGGCCTCTACAGAGTGACCCAGAGGACATCTCATGCCGTCCGCCGAGGAGCAAAGGGGGACATCTGGTACTACTGGAGCCAGTGTGCGGCGAGGAACACTGCGGCTAGGACCTTGGAGGACATCAGGATGGACCTGGCTATCGTCAACGCGGACATCCCTACAGCAGACGACTTGGAAGCAGGCATCAGCGGACTGGAGGAGAAGGACCTCGCGGACATCCCGACAGCAGACGACTTGGAAGGAGGCGTCAGCGGGCTGGGGGACTTCTCGAGGCAGCAGAGGAGTCTACTTCTCTCTGATCAGATTCATCAGTTCCACCTTTGAAGGAAAGGCCGCATCTCCCCCTCCCTATCAGCTGCCCTTGTTGGCGTATTCCGCTGAGGGGGGGGGGGCCCTGATGATTCAACAACACGCAAGGATGCTGCTGTCTGGCACTCAGGCTCTCACTCTGATAGTTTCTTCACTGTCATTGGAGGTTGTTTTCTGTTCTCAAAGGTTTAATGAAGGGGGACAGACACAGTATCAAAGAATGACAGTAGTTTGTTTCAAATGTCTTATGTGTGTTGGTCTCGTTAATGCGAGACCAAAAAGGGGGAATTGAAGGATTATTTGAATTATTTGAAGGATTAAAGTAACGGGGTATGACAGGAAAGTAAAATCTGGTATATTCATTTTGGTGTCACCTTATATATGTTCATGTGTGTTAAATTTGAAGGGACAAAGTATCTTTTCCTCTCCCAATATATTGAGGTGAATTCTGTGTGTTTAAGAGAAGGATGGGAGCATGGGACACCATATTTGGAGATAGTGCCAGACGCTGGAATGCTTCCCTCGTAAAAAATGGGTGTGTGTGACACAATCTTGTAGCAGATGTGTATGTGTTTTCATTGAAGTAAATATAAGAGCTACATGATTACTGGTCAACTATACCTCTGTTCTTATTCTTTCATGTGTGGGTACTAAATGGCTACAAACATTGTGGAGAAATTAGCTTAAACATCTTTTATTACTCCATATGAAATGGAAACAGTTTTTATGACAGGGACGAGAGAGGTGGGGGAGGGACGCATTCCAGGAGTTTCAGCATGTCAATTGTCAGGGGAATCGACTTGTTTTCAATAGAGGTGTGTGGTTAGTTACTTTGTGTTAATAATAGCAGTATGTGTAAAGGAAGCTGGAAATATACAATGTGAAACCTTTTATTTGAAGTAAAGATGTGAACAATAGCTCAAACAAATGGAAGGGCCATAGGTAAGCCTGTGAGAAGTTTGACTATTTGAAAAGCATCTCTAATACTGCTTAAGAGCATAGGTAATGTGTTCCTCGTTGTTATTGATATGAAAGTAATTAACATGTATTACGTATATTTAGCCAACTATAACAACTATATCTTAAAACATACTTTTAACTTGTGTGTGGCAGTCAGGAGGCGGGAAGATGGACTCAGGGACACAGGGCCATAAAGGAGATGTGTGTGTGCTGGCTAAAAGCTGCTGTGTCGCACTGATTGGGTGCGACAGGCCATGTGTTGATCTCTGCCAATAAGATGACCTCTGGGGGAATGCACGTACACACCTCCTCCTGTGTTTTAGTATGAAAGCCTGTGTTTTCCTTTGGTTCGCGCTCTTGTTTTTCACCAGCCGTTCCTGAGACCTGTCTCACACACGTGGTAGAACCTGAGCCCGGAGTACTCTGCAGAGTGCTTCGTGATTTCTTTGTATTTGTATTTTGTATCGTTACTGTATATCATTAAAGCCGGATTATTGTTTAACTTGTATTCTGGTGTTTCTTAATCCCTCTCTTCTCCCGAATTCACCCAGCTTGTCAAACGACACGCGGAGACGAGGTTGGTTTGCAACATCCTCCAAATCTCCAACAATAGGCATACAAACGGAAATACTAAAGGTTTTAAAACTAGAATTTGATACAGTCAAATGTGAAGATAGGCACTCAATATTAGGTTGAGGTTTAAAACTTAACAAAGTCATATCTGAGTCAAGCGGCGAACTCTGGGGAAGAGCCGGGAGGCCAATAAGGAAGTGCCACGAACTGCAGTTCATCTATTGGCCGATAGGGGATGGCTGCAGAAAGGCGCAATTTCCCCCATGTTAAAATGCCCAACTTTACAGCAGAAATAAACTCGTTTCTACCCCTGGATGCAATACAAATTATTCTGGATATGGTTAGATTCCACCTTCATGACAATGGATTGGGGAGTGAATTCTTTTATAACGCACCCCTTTTAGTTATATTAGGTCTTAAAGTTTTTGCATAAATTAGGGCGTGGTCACTTTGATGGACAGTTCTCTGCGGTGACTGCTGCTTCTAGCTTTCTGTCCCTCTGCTAGCTCCGTTAGCTCTGTTAGCTCCAGGATGCTACAGGGGCTCAGCTGCGAGGCTGATCCGGGGAACACAACTTGAACTCGGACGTGTTTGTTGTGTTGGTGCCTGGTGGAGTATTCTTCATTTAAATATCGGACTTATCTTATGCCGCCTCGGCTCCGCCTCTTTGCCCTTATTTGGAGCAGGCGGGAGTTCCCCCGGGATTCCACCGGGTCCGTCTGCGGTGCGGTTTTGGTCCGACCTCCTCCAGCGTCATACCCAACCAGGGCGCGTTTCAGAAGCGGAGCGTCTTGCGTGCCGGTTCGCAGTTGTTGTTGATTTGGGCATATTTCCTCGACAGGCTACTTTGTACAGACAAAGTTAATAATAATTGTAATATCTCAGTTATAAACGACATAAATCAAAGATGTGTTGCTGTATTTTAGTGGTAAAAAAATGCATTCATCATCATAATTATTCTATATATATAATTTACACAGTGCCTGTAAACCGGAGGAGAACGCTGGCATATATTCTCCTAATTGAAAGACTACGGAGGGATAGGGTCTGCAAAATGTTTTTATTTTGGGGATTCACTGATGCTCTGACCGGTCCACTTCCTGCCCGGCGCCTCTGCAACGCCTCACGTCACGTCGAAAATAGACCAGCTGCCTATTTTTAGCGGAGCCCAATGCCGAGGCGATTCTGGGACGCTTCCGGGACGCTTCTGGGACGCTTTTAGCCGTAACGTGGCATTGACTAGAGTGGCCGCGATCGCCATGAACGCCCCAACGCGGTTGTAACGCGGTCGTAACGCGGTCGTAACGCGGTCGTAACGCGACGCAGACGGACCCGGTGGAATCTAGGGGTTGGACTGTGACTTCACTGTTGAGACGGCAGCAGCTGACTCCGCATACTAACGGCTTCTCAGCAACTCTGCAGAAACCTATGGGTGACCTCACGGACACTACGTCCATTCATATATACAGTCTATGATCTGAGTCCCTTATAACGTTAATTGACAGGACTGACCAATAAACCATGTGATGCTCGTTCAGGTAAATCAATACTTTTATTTCCAAAGGTCCTCACTTTAAAAAAAATGGTTGTACGCAGCTTAATGCGACACATACCTACGTTTAATATTAGGTCGTGACCTCTAGTGGCCATAGTTATTATGACGGGTACAATAGAAGAGGTAAGGACGTTTAGGATAAAGTTGGATGTGCAAAAAAATATAGGAATTTCACCCAATAGGATGGAGTTAGTATCTTGTGTGAAGAAAAAGTCAACCTGTCAAGGTATTTAAAGTTACGAACATAACTACGTCACATTTGTTAGTACTAATTTGAACCCGAACTATTACGTTTTTTCCCAAATATAACTAAGTCGTTTCTTTTAACAACGTGCATTTGTATCACTAAAAGAAGATTTATCATCGCTGTTGGGTGGGTCATGTATTCTGTATATTGAAGGTATGAGGACACTTATGAGGAAGGAATGGAAGTACACAGGTTTTTCCTCCCATTGGGCTCTATCAATAACGGAGGGTGAGACTCGTCCACACAGCGTAAAAAACGAAGACGCCTTGCATGCAATGAGTAAGAGGAGGCGTGGGAAGAGAAAGGGACTGTAATTGGACACTTAATCACGGGAAGTGGAGTTTTACCGCCAGAACTGATGACCCTTAATAGAAGAGAAGGCTTTGTTTAGTATGAGCAGGAAAGAATAAGACTATCTTTGATACAGAAGAAGAAGGATTAGCTGAAATACTATCGCCATAAGGAGAGCCAGATAGGCCTTTGTATCGCCTTCTGTCTTTATCTTGGTCGTCCTGTCTCACCTGGTCCATTTGCTGGACAATTTTTAGTACTTAGCTTTGAGGCAGAAATTGCTGACCTCAGACAGTGACCCGTGTCATTACCACTGAGACTATATATATATCTCTAGGAGCACACACACAAAAACCAAAGAGGACAAAAACATATTGGAAGGACACAGACAGTCGTAGCAGATGCGGGGTGGGGGGGGGGGAGTGATAAGGCAATGAGAGAAAGTTACAGAACGATTGAGACAAAGAGGACACAAGAAATAAAGAGGATGGAAAGAAAGGCAGAAAATTGAGATCATGATATTGAGACAAAAGGTGGAGAGAGCGGCCAAAGAGAAGCTTCTTCAGAAACGAAAGTGGAGCGTTTCGGGGGAGAAAGGATTCAAAGCCGAACACGCCACAGCGGATCCGTCTCATGTCCGCCGATCGAAGGTCAGTCTCATTTGTACTCCGCGGAGACGAAGGGGGTCCTTCATGTGACGAAAGAGAGAGCGGGAGCACAAAGAGGATGAGAGATGATGGGGAACATGAAGGTTGATCCAATCTTGTGTGTTCTTGTCACAAGCAGACATGCACACACACAATTGTTGTCAGAAAGGAATACATTTGACTGCCAAACAGGTGCTTCTCATGAATGTTTCATGCGCAGCGCTCAACATGAAAAGACGGCCTTCAGCGGTGAAGAAAATGACATGTTTGAAGGCTTTTGGTGAAGTCCTTGCCAAGGTTCTTCCTCCCCAGGTCGCTCTTCAAGGCTGAACAAGGCAGCTCTTGTAGATCTGGAGGCCGAAATGACAGCAACACTTTTAAATTCTGAATAAATCAAACCCCTAAATGTATCAAGGGGGAGAAAAGGACAAAGGACTGGTGTTAAGAGAACCTCCTCAGATTAATTTATAAACAAAGTAATTAATAAAAAGAAGAAAGTTAAAAATGTTGTAGTACTGATACCGTCCACTAGACTCCTAGTTACGTCGCAGGCTACATACATGAATTCGTTCGGCAGCCAAATACCACAAAATAATCTGTGACGTGTTTGTGAAACAACGAAGATCAGAAGACTGCTAAGGATTCAAACCTCCACGCCTGAATGTCCCCAAAAAGCGTCTTTATGTCATTCTTTTAAAAACCTTTTTGAAGAATGATGCATAATATTGAAATGGTTATTTTGTAGCCACAGATTGCTGGCTTGTTTCTCAAACTGGGCGGTGTTACTGATTTAAAACGTGTCTATAACAACACCAATCAGCAGCTGCATTCAATTCATCTGTGTCCATTGTTTTGTGCACGGTGGCCATCTTTAATTGTTTCTTTGCCCCTTTTCCAATGAAGAGTGGAAAGCTATGGCCCAGTTTCCAACGGGCTGGTTGATCACATCTGAACTGCCCACATTTCAGATACAAAAAGGACAGAAAAAGAACACAATAGTAAAATATTGAGTCGATGTTCTGGACAGTTTTGGAAGTATAGTTTCTTATAAAGGACTCGATCAATTGTTGGTACGCACACAGCATACCAAAATGCAATAAGAAATGAAGAAGCTTGCCAAAGGGGAAACAAATTGAAGATAACAGAGACAGCTCAAAGAACATAACAAAAAATAAAGTTAGAACTTGCATTACATTATCATAATTTATTTTAAATGTTGCTTTAATATCGACAGCTGCCTCTTCATCTGGACTTTGCTTTCTGTTAGCAATTATTTTAAAGTTTCAGTCAGTTTAAGCAAAATCAATCTCGGTGTGCACAAATGTAAAACTACATGCATTTCAAAACAATCAGATAAATGGTAGAAATAATTGCGTTGTGAATATAATGGAGAATGCACGCTTTTTGCTTTGTTCAACCCTATTGTTAAAGGTCCCATGTCATGCTTTTCTGGTTATCACCCGTCCCCTTGTGTGTTATTTAGCTTTTTCTGCATGTAAACGGTCTGCAGAGTCACAAACCCTCAAAGTACACCCTGTAGCGAGTAAAACTCTAACACAGAAAATACCTGTCTATGCTGCCCCAGAACGCCTCGTTGGACATTTCTCTTTTTCCATTTTTTACTTATTTGATAAAGTGACGTATTTCGGGTATAGTGACGTTACGTCCACGGTTACGTTTGGACCAATCCGCGGACTTCCTCAAACACACTCGGCGGGACGTTGCGAGGCTCGCTGCTGCGAGGAGCGGGACACTGTGAGCTGGCTCACTGGTGGTGTGGGGTCGGCGAGACAGCGAGACACCGCGGAACTCAGCCTGGGCACACACACAAACTCCCAGCCAGCGGGTGTGTGTGTGTGTGTGTGTGTGTTTCGGGCTGGGTTTCGCTGTCTCGCAGACGGCCACTGGGCTCACAGGGAGGGGGAGGGGGGGGGGCAGCTCCAACAAGCCGTTCAGCACAGAGAGTGAATACACATAGCCTACTATACAGAGATGCTGTATGAGAAACAAATGTGAGTTTGGAAAATTGCACAATATACATGTATTTTAGTCGACCTCAAGATTGGAATTATGATCAGTAGAAATGGCCATGACATGGGACCTTTAAAACTGACAAAAGAACTTAAGGATTTGAAAGTTAAGAACATCTCGTCTTTTTCACATCTTTGTCCTGTCACTGAATGTTAAGTGTGTTATTATGCACAGCTTCTTACTTCTTCTTGCAAGAAAGTGATTTTCCTTTTTGAAGTTTCCTAACTTCTGAGTCACAGGCGAATCCTCGTGATTTATTGCGGTGAGAGACGACATGCTAAGCTGTTAAATTTCACACTCTTCGTCCTGTAGATTCCCTCCTCGCCTGCACGAGGCTTCCCTCACGTGCTGCAAGTGTCGGAGCTTCATTCGAAGAAGAAGGTGCGTCTCAGTGTGTCTGTGCATGTGCTTTTAAGGTGAGAATGTATTGTTTGTTCATGTGCACAAACAAGGTGTGTCTTTGACCCCAGCATTCTGTTGTTTGTGCTAATTACCTTCATTTCTCAGTTACAGTGCCAGCTGTTTCTATTTCAGAGAGGTGCAATTTCTCAGGTCAGTTATGTTTGTTATCACAGGTTATCTGCACATTATTATTTTGATACGGCGTTATCACAGCTAAAAATTGGCAATTTTTAACAAGCTTGTGAATGTTTTTAGCAAAACAGGTGGCATGTTCACACAGTCAGGCGACAGTACATCTTGCACCACTTTTAATGCATAAATCCCTGAGCGCTTGTTAGAAACTTCTATTTGTATCATTGAGTTTTGGTTTAGGAATGAAGCTTTTTATCCAAATCTGGCAATTCCTGCAACATTAACTGCTGCTCTATTAAATGAATCTTTGGTAGCATTTTACCTCTCACAGAATCAAAATGTACAGCAAAGATATAATAAAAAAAGGCAGGAAGCGAGTCATCTCCTTCTTTCTGCCACTGGGGTTTTAATCCCCAAAAACGAACTATCGAATGCAAACCAAAAAAATGTCAGCGTGTGCTAGTCGGTTAGCATTTTAAGAGATATAACTCTGTAATAAAATAGAGAGACATCTTTGACATCACATCAACAATGTAGCCTCATCACATCCATCTGATAATAATTGTTCAATTTTGTTTATGTTTGAAGTTAAAATTCTGGCAGTATCTTACACGTTGCACTTTTAACTAGCTAAAAATGGTAAGGGGAAGCTTGGGAGATTGGGATATTCTAATAAAAGTCTTAGATTATAGACCTATACATGAGAAAATATCATTATTACAAAGAAACTCCAGTAGTGAGTCACTTGAATTGATATTAATCCATATAAAATTCCAGTCTCAGATGTTTTGGGAAGTACAGTAGCTCCAGCTGTGACTCTTGTTAACAGTAAGCTAGCTGTGGGTGGGATTGTTAGCGTAGCGCTGTTTTCCCAGTCTCTCAGATTGCATAAGACTCTTTTTATGAACCATAGTGCTCCGGGAAACCTCCGGGACTCCCAACAGCGCTGTTGATGTTGTTGTTGTTGATGTTGTTATTGTTGTGTGGCAATCGGCGCGGTGTGTCTGTGTTTTGCATGTGTGTGTGCAGACTTGTGTACCAACTGAGTCATGTGACGCTGTGTGAGCTTGTGTTGTTATGCTTCATTATTTATGTGTGTGTATACGGGAGAGAAAAAAAGGGAGATACAGTTGAAGAGACAGCGTGGGGAAAAGACAAAAATCTACAACTGAGAGAGTTGGATAAGAAGAAAGAGAATTTGCCATTTTTCCATCGGGCCTGGCAGCCTCCACTCCTCTGCTCACTTTACTTGAGCTTTTTGTTGTGGGAGTAATTACACGTGGCCCAGGGCAGAGGGAGACTCCTGTTTGTCTGATCTGGTCGACAGCCACCGCTCCACCTACAGCTGGACGGCTGCTAACATGGTGCTGGGGATTAGAGAGCAGATAAGAGGAAGAGCAGGTCCAAAACTGTTCATATATGCTCGCTATCTGGTAGTAAAGTAGCCAGACAGCGGTCTCCTGATGCTCAGTAGAGATGCTCAGTAACAGGGTGGTGTTTTAATGCAGGATAACTGTCAAGTTCTTCTGAGTTTTTGGCCTATATGCAGTGTTTCCCCAAATTTGATAGGCTTGAGGGCAATAGAGGAAGCATGGACAACTCAAATAATTTCTTGTCTATATTATACAGGTGCACCATAGAGAGTACCTTGACTGAAGCAAATACAGACATCACACAACGTAGCTTTAGGTAGCAAAACGCGGAGATATGCTCACCTTTTGCTGTTATTCTGATCAAAAACGCGGCTGAAGGTTAATCCAATGTCACTTTGAAAAAGTATTAATAATCAATAATTCAATTTTTATGTCAAAAACTTGAGTTTTCATATTAGCTGCTAATAATAGCTTCCAGATTGAATGACAGCTTCCTGTTTTTTGTCTCCTTGGATACGAGTCCAAACAACTCACAGACTGCACCGGGCGCTGACGTAGGCGCCCTGTGACCATCAGATTTGACGACGTTGATTGGCTGAAATTATGTTTTGTCGGCATAGTTTAAAGATAGCAACAGTTGGCTTCTGCTGCACTTGCTGCACTCTCGTCTGGGCGCTGTGCATAGCGCCCAGACGAGAGAGGGTAATGATACACGGGCAAGGCCAGGCAGGAAACATATGACTTAACAGTAACTTTAGACATCGTAACACAATTTTAAACGAGATTTTATTGTAGATTATACATTTTACTGATACCAATTATATAATATTTACCTTGTTTATTAAAAATAAAAATAAAAAATATATTTTTTAAATATATATATTTTTTTTTTAATGTGGGAAGAGGGGGGGGCGGCGGCCCTAGCGCCCTTATGGGCCGGCCGCCACTGTCTGGCTGCTACATAGAAATTATTTATCTAATATATCATATTCCAATTTGTATATATACTCTTATTGCACTATTTAACAATTTCACTTTTTTACTATTTTTCTTTTTGTGTTTATTATCTACTTGCACTTTTGGAGGAGCCTGTGACCTCAGATTTTCATCGTCATAACTACACTGTAGCTATGTTCGTATGACAAATAAAAGCCGTGAACCTTGAACATTGATTTTCTGTTCACAAGTTTTTTACAAGACACTTTGGGTTCAGGTTGAAAACCTTTAAAAACAAAAATAAATGTTAGTTACATGCAAATAAAATTATAAACATGTTGTATGCCTCATTGCATTATTTCTACATTACATGAACGTGTGTCTATTTGAAATCAGAAAAAAGGTATTCCTGGTCACTCTGTCACACTTTTTTCTCAATGGAAATAATCTAGACTTGAAAATAAATCCTCCAGTGATGTCTCCTTTTTAACCAACAAAGCAGAATCACACTCTTACTGTATGTCCTTCCAACTTTCCTCACAGTCCTACAGATGGTAGAGAAGATAATGAAAAATGGGGAGTTTTAACTTTCTGTTTCACAAGTAATGAAGGATTATTTTTGCCATTATGCACAACTAAATGCAGATGTAGTTTAGTTCATTATGCTACACACATATAAATATATATATAAAGAATAAACTGTTGTGGAAGTAGTGCATACAAAATAAATAAAAATTCAACATACAGTAAGGATAATTTAACATAAAATCTTTTGACATCAGGTAAACATCGTCCATCAACTTTAACATTCAAGCACTGTATAAATGGGTAAGGGATTAATTTGCAGAGGTTCAAAATTAGACCAATCGTTTTTATTGATCAAGCTCATCCCACACCTTCTTCCACATCAATTTCAAGCACCCAACACGTCATAGTTTTGAGACCCAGATCAAGATTAATAACTGAGATTGTATAATGAGACCTAGCAGCTTTCAGAGAAGCTAACAGTCAACAATTATCGAGAGAGGGAGGCTTGAATGTGTCAACACTTCTTTACTCTGAGATCCCTTGCCTTTACATATCCAGATCTTTCTCTCAGATGAAGCATCCTTGTTTATCTTTCATCAGTTTGTAGCCGTCTTATCTCAGATCCTGTCCTGCCTCACAGTCACCCTCTGTTCACTTTCCTGTGATTACCTGACAGACCTGCTGCAACCCATGAGTCATTAGTCACCCAGTATAAATAGATGACAGTTCATCACGGTTGCTTTTCAGATCACATGCTATCTCAGGGTGTTATCCTCTGAACCAGCCCGTCTGCTTCATCTGTTTTTAATTTCTTCCTTGACTTTAGGGGCATCTGTTCTCCTTACAGTTTGATTCTAAATCAAAGTTGTGTGAGGCTTAGTTCACTGTTTTAAACCTCCCTAAACAAAAAAAAGTGTTTTAAGATCTCTAAGCCTACTTCTATTTCTAACCCTCCATACTGCCGTGATTAGAGCGGATTTGGATTAAACTCATAGCAGAAAATAAAGATGGACAAAAAATGTGGAAAACCTCATAAAAAAAGACTAAATCGTATAAGATTATATAAAAATTATATAAAAAATAATGGACACAAAATTAAATCTCACGGATGGAAATTATCCATAGTCCAAACAAGAAGGTCCTTTTGTGCTGTTGATTTCCTCTGGTTTACAATAATTCAAAAGGACAATTACAACGGCATACAACTAAGGTTGAGCAGTTGAGGTTTTTGAGGGAACAGGCTGTTTCTCAATCTCGAGGAAGGATGCTCCAGAGCCACTATTTCAAGCATACTACGTCATCGAGTGCCGACGAAGTACTGTTCCAATGTCCAGCATACTTGGAAATCTACTGAGCCCGGCGTACTTGGTTTGGAGAAATTTCGAGGCTGCACATGTGTAGACTCCACGGTCTTAAAATCCCCATAATGCTTTGCGCACGGACCAATTTCCCCAAATCTGTGGCGGAAAATGTAAGGTAGGGCTTCTCATGTGATGCACACCTGCACACTTGCTCGCCTGTTCCACTCTTCGTTTTCCGAATGCCAGGAAGTATTCTTGCCTCGCTTCTGAAGCAAGACGCTCGGAAGACATGTGCTACCAAGCAAGCATACTCGAGATTGAGAAACACCCACAGTCTGAGTCTATCTGCAGCGAGACACACCTGCTTCTTATTTGACTGATTGACTTGTCTTGTCACTTGATTGATGCTCCAGGAGAGGCCCTGCATGCCTGCACAGGTGTTTTTACTCAGCAACTGTGATTGTGGGTCACACACACACACACACACACACACCTTCACAAGTGGTGAGAGCAGCTGCTATCTCCACTAAAGGTCTGTGTGTGGATTAGACACCTGAAGTCCAGAGGATTTGGTGGATGATGGACCTGGCCTTTAGGAGGTCAGCGTTAACAGTTTGCTCAAGGAGTCACAGTCGAGAAAACTGTGAGCAAACCCACAGCATCTGACCTGAGGTGGAGACAGAAAGTAAATGTAGAATTTAATACTGGCTGCAGGCAATAGTAGATGACCTGACATCATAAATCAGTGGCCAGGCTATTAATTAAAGTGCAAATACAACCTTGAAGCCGGGGTAGGCAGTTTATATTTTGCCTCAGAAAATTCCACATTAACCTTTCAGCATATTGTAATTCAAGTGGTTACCCAGGGAGGTCAGTTTTCTGAAAAAGTAATAATAAGAAACTTGAAATTTGAAAATCCTGCTGCTGTAGTCTCTCAGTTAAGCCCCTGAACACACAAGCACCGGCACAGGCTGCTTCATACAGTGATGTGTACCAATACTACTCACAAGGCTTTATGTTATCTGGTAATTACCTTTTTTTTTTATCAGTTTCATATATTTCAAATTCTCAGTTCATTTAGTCATTTATGTTGAATATAATGGCCTCTAATGTAAAAGTCTCACGTCACAAGCTACAGTACATTTTATAAAGAGGTAATGAAGTCTGTTTCAAGTTTAATACTTACATTCGTACACTGCCATGTTGTGCACCGTAAACACTTGCTAAATGTGTGATTTTAGACCGTGTAGTGTTCTTTCAAATCGCAAACAGCTGCTGTCCACTTACCAAAAATATTGATAACAGCTGTTCGCTAAGCAGCTAGCTAGCAATGTTATTGTTGTGCGAGCAAATCACTACAAACTGCTTAATTAACCAAATACAATTACCTGTGGCTTGTTTTTGACACTAGTCTATTGGTACCTTTTTTATAAAATATACATAACAACCCACAAATATAACTGTTATTTGTATAGTGCTGTGTTCAGCGGAGCAACTGTCTTCACAGCTAGTTGCGCTAGTTCCGCTAGCCAAGATGGCCGTCACATCCGGGTACTCATAGCATGTATAATGACTCATAAGTCATTTTGCAAAACTTTGGGACGCACTTATAGAGAGGCGAAGTCCCGCCCTTCTACTTCCACTCCATGGGACCTTATTTCGGAAAACTTATGTATTGAAGTCAATGGGGAGAGAAAGATTATCTTTCGATCCCGTTTGAATTGTGCCACGAGTTACACATATGATGTTTGTCAATCTTAAAAAATAATTTCCATGTCAAAAAAGTCACAGTTTTGTCGTAAAACTGTTGAAATATAAGACTATAAAAAATACGCAACTAGAAAGACTACAAATCCCAGAGTCGCGTAAGTGATGTCATTAACGTTACACATTACACTCGTGTTACTCACCGAAACCTTGTAAAGCCGGTCCCGCATGCTGGCTCTTACGGAACCGACCAACTCCCCTTTTGTATGTGCAGCTCTCAACATGCCCAGACTTGTAGTGATTTTCACCTCTTTTAATACTTTTCGCCTCATTCTGAAAGAAAGAAGTGAAATGTGCCAACGTGACGGCCGTCTTGGTGTGTGGTGCGAGACGGGAGATGAAGTTCATTGAGCGTTTCACTCAAAAAATGTGTTACTTCACAGTTTTACGACACATTTTTATCTTCTTGACTTGCAAAATTATCTTTTAAATTGACAAACATCATATGTGTAACTCGTGGCACAATTCAAACGGGATCGAAAGATAATCTTTTCTCTCCATTGACTTCAATACATAATTTTTCCGAAATAAGGTCCCATGGAGGTCCCCCGGAAGGGGAGGGACTTCGCCTCTCTATATACTCAAATTAGCCCATGCTAGTACAGACATAGCTATACTTGAATTGAGGCACAGCATTGTTTCATTCAGACCACTTGAATTACAGAGTGCTAAACCATTGGTGGTTATTTGCCTAATAGCATCAAAAATATTATTCTTACCCCAGCTTTTACACATTATCACAGATGTACAATGCAGTTTTTATTTTCTGCTTTGCTGTGTAGTTTAACCTTTCACAGCTACTTTATTTAAAAGTGTTTTGAAGGGTTTAAATACAAATAATGAATTTGTTTTATGATTCCTGGCAGCTAATGTTAAAATTATTAAGACCGACACAAAAATAAACTATGTATTCAGTGTTGCATTAAAAGACAAGAAATACCCTGATGGAAGGTCAAAAAATAACAGGATTGTCTCTCAACCAAAGGCTGGACAAATAAAGAAGAAACTGTCAGTGAAGTCTTTCTATGAAGCGATTTGTTCTCCCTTGTTAAATAAAGATAAAAATGAATAGTTGGATTTATCGAGCAGCTGCTGGGTAATTGCTAAGTAAGCTTCTACATTTTCCATCTCTCCCCGTGACATGCAGCTTTGACTTTGAATTAAAAAAATTAAAACCAGACTTTAAAACAAATCATATGTTTATTCATTTTGAAATCTATCATTACACTTATTTTATTTTCGGGTGATTGACACGCCCTGGTGTGTTTGCTCTTAGTCGATGAGTGTGTGTGTGCGTGTGTGTGTGTGTTCCTCCAGAGAGGCTGCGGAGTGTGTTGACTGTGTATTTAGGGAGCTTTTAACTCAATATACGCCTCAAACCCCATGGCAACCAGGCCTTTTCATTCCTTTGCACATCACCATGGAAACACTGATGTTCATTACATTTCCCCCTCTCGTTCTTTGAAGATATTAAGACAACATGAGAAAAGAAGAATCAATATTCAAGCAACCAACTTTAACCATATGTACATAAACATTCATCCACGACTGACACTGTAATACACCTCCTGTTGTTTTGTCTGTCTGACTGTTTGGTATTTTTTTTTTTGTTTTACTCCAGTTTTTTCTATAAAGCGATCTTGGGTCCTCTGAAAGGCGCTGCAAGTTATTATTATTATTATTACTATTCCTGTTTGTGGTTGCATACAGCATGACAGATCTGTTGTGGGACGTCCTGTAATCCCTGATCGGTCTACTGTATTTGCAGACGTTACATATACAGTATATTCAAGGATGACTTTGCCACTGAAACACACACACGCAAATACGCGCAAACACATTATGTGGACTTGGATTTTGTCACCAAAAAGAAGGCGAGTCCCCACAATGTATTTAAATAGATGTATGTCCCCACAATGTCAGTAACACAAACACATGACAAAGTAAACACACACACAAGCATTATGATAACTTGCATCCAAAAGGAAGGTGAGTCCCCACAATGTGAGTGTGTAGACAGATTTATGTCCCCACAATATGAGTAAAAAAAATACACTTCACAACACACAGACATGCACAGAGTTATTAGGAAGCCTTGCATGTTGTCACCAAAAGGATGAGTCCCCACAATGTAAGTGTGATTTATGTCTCAAACAAATTAAACACAAACAGAAAAACACACACACACACACACATACAGAACACAATATACACACATAGGCACATGACTTGCTCACATGCTCGTAAGGACTTGCATAGATGAGTAAAACACACACACACACACACACACACACACACACACACACACACACACACACACACACACACACACACACACACACACACACACACACACACACACACACACACAACATGAATGATCAACAAGGCACAGTAACATCGTGGTCAGACAGCTGAAAGGCCAACTGAGATGCTCCTTTGGGAAAAAACAATTTCCATATATCTGAAGTTCTGTGTGCTCGGGTCTGTGTGCGTGTGTGTGTGTGTACATGTGTGTGTTTTTGTCTGTGTGTGTTGGGCCCTGCTGTGCAGATGCATCGTTGTTTCATTCCTTCCCCGACACTCATAGGAATTACATTAACCTCTAACAGATGTGGTCGCACTGCTGGGAGAAACTGTGTGTGAAGTCAATCGTGTGTGTGTGTGTGTGGATAAAATGTTGTATACTTTGTTACTACCGAGGATACGGAGTGGAGTATATGGTAGTATATCAAATGTAGAGAAGTGAAAAGTCCAATATTTCTCTTTGAAATATAGTGGAAGTTCTGATATCTATTTATCTGTGTTATTAAGATAAAAAGCCACTATTAAGTAATTAAAAAAATTAAATGTAGTAAAGATTAAAATATCTATCACTGAGATGTATTGGAGTCGTATTATAAAGTGTTCGAAGAAGGGAAATACACAATAAACTAAGAAAACTTTAAACTTGTACATTCAAACAGTACTAAAGTTAATGTTCTTTGGGATTTTCCACCACTTCACACACAAATGGGGTGAAGCCTGCGAGCTAGTTCAGGCAGTCAACTCGAGCACCAATCATACATTAACCCTCCTATTGTCTTTGTTTCCCCCCCCCCCCTTACTTTGGTGTTCGCCGTCAAAGCTGATCGGATCCGGATGGTTACTAATTCCTTTTCTTTATGGCGGTCTTTTTTTTGACCGGGAACACCATGGGTGTTACAAAGTTGACTAAATCATCCAAAATTCAACGAAAGTGGTGATCAGCAATTTCATATGTTCAAATGTCTACTGTGACGGATATCATAAAGCCTTAATGCAATCGAATGTAAAACAAAAAAGTTATGACCACCCCAGCTTCCACCCAGCTAGCTTCCGCCCCAGCTTCCGCCCCAGCTTCCACCCCAGCTAGCTTCCAAGCTAGCTTCCGCCCCAGCTAGCTTCCGCCCCAGCTTCCGTCCCAGCTTCCACCCCAGCTTCCACCCCAGCTTCCACCCCAGCTTCCACCCCAGCTTCCACCCCAGCTAGCTTCCAAGCTAGCTTCCGCCCCAGCTTCCACCCCAGCTAGCTTCCAAGCTAGCTTCCGCCCCAGCTTCCGCCCCAGCTTCCGCCCCAGCTTCCGCCCCAGCTTCCACCCCAGCTTCCACCCCAGCTAGCTTCCAAGCTAGCTTCCGTCCCAGCTTCCACCCCAGCTTCCACCCCAGCTAGCTTCCAAGCTAGCTTCCGTCCCAGCTTCCACCCCAGCTTCCGACCAAGCTAGCTTCCAAGCTAGCTTCCGCCCCAGCTTCCACCCCAGCTTCCACCCCAGCTTCCACCCCAGCTAGCTTCCGTCCCAGCTTCCACCCCAGCTAGCTTCCGTCCCAGCTTCCACCCCAGCTAGCTTCCGTCCCAGCTTCCACCCCAGCTTCCACCCCAGCTAGCTTCCGCCCCAGCTTCCGCCCCAGCTTCCGCCCCAGCTTCCACCCCAGCTTCCACCCCAGCTTCCAAGCTAGCTTCCACCCCAGCTTCCACCCCAGCTTCCACCTGTAGGCTTGGGGGATAGTTATCTAATCATCACTCAATATTCTTCGTAAATCTGTGGAGTGATGAGGCCCGAGCCTAGATGCCAAACTCAAACTATATGCTGCTTATAATAAACATATTAAGAAACACGTGAGTTGTCACGTTGTCTGAAATATGAACATTGTTGGGTCCTTTAATCATAAAAATGTAGTTAAAATGTCATAGGTAACAGTTCGCATTGTGCAGGATGAGTCTTGTAAAGTGTGTGAGAGTTTTAAAACGTTGTGATTTGTCAAATTGGAGCCAGTTTTGGATACTACTTTGCTTATTATTATAAATACTAATATAATGCGAGTAAAGAGTACAATATTTAACTCTGAGATGTAGAAGAGTATAGTCGTAGTATAAAGTGGCAGAAAATGGAAATATGCAATAAAGTAAAAAATAAACTTAAAGTTATAATTATGACTTACAGTACTGGGGTAAATGTTCTTAGTTATTTTTCCACCACTGCACACACACAGTACGAACATTTCTGGATCCTTTTCTCAATTAAAGTAGAAGTTTTACACACACACACACACACACACACACACACACACACACACACACACACACACACACACACACACACACACACACACACACACACACACACACACACACACACACTCTCTCTCTCTCAGCCCTATGTCTTCCTGCAGGTACACAGGGCTCGTCTCCCAGCAGCAGAAGAAGGGAGTCTCTCTCCTGTCAGCTACTCATTACAGAGGAGCCTCAGTGCGATGCAGCTGGGGCCCCGGGTTCCTGTGTTTATCTAAAGAGGAGAGAGAGACAGATTGAAAAGCTAAAGCCAGCAGCAGCGAGAGGAATCCCATCAGCCTGATTGCTTCAGACCAGCTGAGAGTGTGAGATGGATTCCCTATCGCTCTCTAACTGAGCTTTAGTGGGACGTTAGCAGAGCCACGGTAAACAGCAGGAGACTGGTGTGTGTGCGTGTGTGTGTGTGTGTGTGTGTGTGTGTGTGTTTGTGTGTGTGTGTGTGTGTGTGTGTATAGATTGTGATTCATATGCATTACACCTACCATATCACACACATCGCAGCTACACATGTAGAGAATTACTCCACAGAGGAGCTTATTTGTGGTGGATGACGACAGTGTTCCCAGTAGATCAGTATCAAACATAGTTCATAGTAAATCTGAGGAGAGACGAAAAACACAGGAGCTATGAGGTATTTTTCGTGATCCCTTTTCACGTGTTATTGTCTTAAAACATTGCGGCAGAGTATATTTAGTGTGGCCAGTTTGACACCAGCCAACAGGAAGAGACACAAAATAAAGAAACAAATGTAAGTGTAGAGTTTGTATTTATTGCCAAATCTAAAATACTCTATTCAGACCCTTTATATGGAAGCCTTAGACTTTATTGAAATTAAATGTGCTTCCACGATGCATTAAAATAGGTAGGGTTTACTTTAGTTAAGTACTAATGGGAATGCAGTAATAGAATAATTTAAAAATGAAAAAGCTCTTAGACCTTTAATGTTGTTAAGTGTACCATCCTGTGGTGCGGACCATAATTAAATATAATGCATTATGTAACATTTGAATGCAATAGGAACAATAAAACCTGATATTTATTCAAGCTGCTGTATATTTAAGTGAGAATGAAATGAAAATGCAGTTTTTAAGAGTTAAAGGTGAGTAAGTTTGAGAAACCGGCTCGAGATACACTTGTTGTTATATTCCATGGAATGCTCTTAACATCCCGATAGCAATGAATATCTGAAGTGCTTTGATAAAAAATCCATAACAAAATGTCATCTGTGGAAGCCGTGGCGCTGTAAAAAGCACGACCAATCATCTGAGCCGGCCCGGCTAAAATAACTGGATGGCCTACCTGCCTGTCAGCCTTCCATCTGTGCACAAACTGATCTCGCGCCCTCATTGGTCATGTGCTCGTTCGTGTGTGTTGGAGGAGGGGCTCTGTGAGGAAGTGGCAGATTCTTTCCGGCTGTGTATTTTCAAATTCTAGCGCACTCGAGCTGGTTTCTCCAAACTTACCTACCCCACCTTTAACCTACTTTAAATAATAGCCCATTTAAAGCTGTGCCATACTTTATTAAAACACGTAAATATATATTTCTACTACAATCAAGAAACCCCTTGACTGAACACAGCGATCCCCATCTACTTCTAAAACCGATTTGCTGCACAGGTAAAGCAAATGGTTCACAGTTCACCGTAAGTTCACCTGCGATCAGCCGAAATTGCAGAAACGATGAAGGAAGCAATTCAAAGGGATTACAAACCAAACTGCTGTCTAGAAAATCCTAACTCGTGAGCTTGTTGGTATGTTTGTGGTTTCCTTTGGAGGCGCAGAGTGAAACACTGATGCCATAGTTGTTAGCAATCTGCATTTTTAATGTCGGCTGCGACTCTGATCCTTAATTAGCTGAGTAAATCTGCTGAACCCATTTGTCTCTGCACTCTTGTTGTGTGCGCACCTGTCAATACACTACACTATATTTTCAGACACCTAAAGTCTGTTTTTACAACACACAGACAGGAAGGTACAGACCTTATAACATGTGCAAGTCTTCCTTCAATTCACAGAACTATATCATCCTCAATTACAGCCTGGAGCGGCTTTCCTTTGATGTGAGCACTGAATAACCCCAAGAGAATATACACACACACATATACACTAGGTTCTGATTATAATAGCCTTTTTTTAGAATCCTATTTCTAGAGTGAGGAAGCTTGAGAATCCCTCCACCATTCATCCAGCCTCTGAAGTATAGTCAACAGCAGCATGCGGTGATTAATTAGAGATTTGTCTGGATGAGGGGAGGTTTGGGAGGCAGGAGGATAAAGCAGGCAAATCTGCTGGCCTAATTAGGGGAATTTAATTTCTCACAGGCTCACATTGACTCAGACCTTGATGAGACATTTTTTGGGAGGAAAATGGGGAGTGGAGGGAGGGCGGAGAGAGAGCGGCACGTCCATGATGGTACATGTGGTAATAGCTGAGTGAGGAGAGATTGCCAATAGGGAAGTGAGAGACGCTGCGAAATCATGTCGTGCCTCGACAATGGAGCTCATCACATGTGTTCGTGTATTGTTAGCGAGGGCAAGTATTTTGGACAGAGAATCTGGGTATCTTTTTGGGGGTCTAATCAAAGCCCAATTATATTTTAATGTAGGAATCACAGGAAGGGGAATGACTTGATTAGCTTAAACCCAACAATAGAAAATCAGTTGTTGCAAACTTGTTTCTTTTGCACTTCACTCATTTCATAAGTGATCAGCCCATTTGATGGCCGTTATCATTGGTTTTCAGCCTCTTAGATATTGATTAGAATCGGCCTGCTAGTGAAAGAGTATCAAAGTCTGTGTAAGTTGTAGGAAAGTTTATGTCCCTTGTTAAACAAAACTCAACACGTTGGCTTATTTTAAGTCACTTAACGTATGCTGGCTCAAGTTGATTAGCACAAAACATGTACTTATTTTACCCAAAACATGACATTCCGTCATAAGGACCCAAGCTAGCCGTTTCCCCTTGTTTCCAGTATTACTGCAAAGCTAAGCTAAGCTAACCAAACGATTGTCTAAACCAGGGGTGCCCACACTTTTTCAGCTTGGGAGCTACTTTTAAAATGACCAAGCCCAAATGATCCACCTACAGGGCCGCCCCTGCCCTATCTCAAATCAAATCAAATGGGGCATGAACCCGTATGGCACAATACAACTCAGACTGGTTTACCTGCACGTCAATCAAGTGGCAAATGCCATATTAAGGATGGATGATAGGCTAACTTTACATTTTTTATTTTTTTTTCAATGCATGCGATCTACCCACTCTACCTTTGCGATCGACCGGTCGATATTAAGTGGATGTTTGGGCCAAATTTGAAGTACTTTTCAGGGAGAAATGGTGTTTGCCATAAAAAAGGTTTATAAATGAGTAGAAAGCAAGTCCTTAGCCTTTTCTGCAGTTCAAGACAGCACTCTAAACTTTTAGCCAAGTTTTTGGATGGCCTGAACCTAATCTTACTTTCTAACAGAAGCTGTTTTGGACAACATAATCCTTGTTACTTAGCAATAAGTAGGGAGTGACGGGTTTTCCTTGAGCTTGCACTCCCTAATTCGAATTTCCAATTTGCCAAGCATATCATCAAAATGAAACCCCTTAAAAAAACAGCAGGAAACAATCACTGCAGTCAGACTCTATTCCATCAGCAAGATAGATACTGATTACAACAGAAACAAATGGTTTGTTTATTGAATTAGCCGCGCAGGTGGTGGGAGGAGCAGACGGGGATAAGGAGAGGGAGCTTTCAGTGTCAGGTGGAGGCGGGAGAGCCTATCTTTAAGGAGGGGAACTCAGTTCATCTGTGCTTGAATGTCAACGGGGAATAAAACAGCCGCAGCAGCACGCCTCATCTGATCCGACAGGACATGTCGTCCGTCTGCTTTTACTCAGTGGAGGAAACTAAATACATTTACTCAAGAACTAAAAGCTCACCTATTAAGCAAAATTCACTTCTTAATGTCTCTTCTACATCAGCATGTGTCCCCTCTTCTCCATGTCTCTTCTACATCAACATGTGTCCCCTCTTCTTCATGTCTCTTCTACATCAGCATGTGTCCCCTCTTCTCCATGTCTCTTCTACATCAACATGTATCCCCTCTTCTTCATCTCTCTTCTACATCAACATGTGTCCCCTCTTCTTCATGTCTCTTCTACATCAACATGTGTCCCCTCTTCTTCATGTCTCTTCTACATCAACATGTGTCCCCTCTTCTTCATGTCTCTTCTACATCAACATGTGTCCCCTCTTCTTCATGTCTCTTCTATATCAACATGTGTCCCCTCTTCTTCATGTCTCTTCTACATCAACATGTGTCCCCTCTTCTTCATGTCTCTTCTATATCAACATGTGTCCCCTCTTCTTCATGTCTCTTCTACATCAACATGTGTCCCCTCTTCTTCATGTCTCTTCTACATCAACATGTGTCCCCTCTTCTTCATGTCTCTTCTACATCAACATGTGTCCCCTCTTCTTCATGTCTCTTCTATATCAACATGTGTCCCCTCTTCTTCATGTCTCTTCTACATCAACATGTGTCCCCTCTTCTTCATGTCTCTTCTATATCAACATGTGTCCCCTCTTCTTCATGTCTCTTCTACATCAACATGTGTCCCCTCTTCTTCATGTCTCTTCTACATCAACATGTGTCCCCTCTTCTTCATGTCTCTTCTACATCAACATGTGTCCCCTCTTCTTCATGTCTCTTCTACATCAACATGTGTCCCCTCTTCTTCATGTCTCTTCTACATCAACATGTGTCCCCTCTTCTTCATGTCTCTTCTATATCAACATGTGTCCCCTCTTCTTCATGTCTCTTCTACATCAACATGTGTCCCCTCTTCTTCATGTCTCTTCTACATCAACATGTGTCCCCTCTTCTTCATGTCTCTTCTACATCAGCATGTGTCCCCTCTTCTTCATGTCTCTTCTACATCAACATGTGTCCCCTCTTCTTCATGTCTCTTCTACATCAACATGTGTCCCCTCTTCTCCATGGCTCTTCTACATCAACATGTGTCCCCTCTTCTTCATGTCTCTTCTACATCAACATGTGTCCCCTCTTCTTCATGTCTCTTCTACATCAACATGTGTCTCCTCTTCTTCATGTCTCTTCTACATCAACATGTGTCCCCTCTTCTTCATGTCTCTTCTACATCAACATGTGTCCCCTCTGTGGAAAGAGACTCTGAAAGTTTCAGTAACAAAGATTCTCTCTCTTTTTGATCCATTTCTATAAAGACCTGTCTGAAAATGAGCTGATCAGATTTTGGCCAATTTATGATGTCATAACGATGTGTTGTCTTGTGTACCCATTAGCCAATCAGCAACCAAGGTAACCCCCCCCCCCCCCCCCTTATCACCTGAATCTCCTCCTAGAGCACCATTGAGTTCTTTGTAACCAAATCTCTCTCAGAGGGGCGTGGGGAGGGGCTCCTTATTTTTCATCTAAAGTAACAGACAGAGAATCAGCACTTTGGAAATAGGGCTGAAACAGAGGGGATTATGGGTAATGCTGAAATGATCTGTTTGGTGTTTGGAGCCTAACACTTCAGAGACATGTCTTGTACTTTACCCGAGTATTATCATTTCATAGTATGTCAGACTTCTACTCTATTACATTTTGGAAGCCAAGGTTGTACTCCACTACATTTATTTTACATATTTATTTACTTGTTAATTCAGATTTTGAAACACAATACTTAGGAAAGCTTTTAAAATATGATTATTTGCTGTAGGCTAAACCATTCGACAAGTTTTAAACACTTCACAGTCCCCACTTCTTAAATGTGAAGTTACTGCTTTTGCTTTATGCTTTTTTCTGCAATAAGTACTTTTACTCGTGATACTTTAAGTATATTTTCCTAATCGTACTAAAACACTTTTAGAAGTACCATTCTGGATGCAGTACTTCTACTTCAAACTGAGTATTTTTACAGTATAATAACAGTACTCAAGTAAAGAATCTGAGTACTTTCTCCAGCACCGCTTCCACTGCAGTAAACCGCTCATACTACGTCAACTAAATACTGTCATTAGTGCAGGTCAATAAACAGACGTGACCCTTCCTCAGCTCCTTCTCCTATAGTGGAGATGAGTCATGCTGAGTGTAAGGAAGCGTTTAAGTGATGCATTCGGATAATGAAACCCTGAGGGCTGTTTAAGAGACGCCTAGGGACTAATATTCTCCTTTAAAGACCGTTGGCCTTTGGTGACCAACGGAAAGGTAACCTATCATTGCTCTCGCTCTACTTCTCCTTCTGTCTCTCTCATATGCAGCGCCTAATGTGTTCTCGGCCTGATAGCTCGTTCATTAGTGCCAATCGAAAGACAAATGGATTCAATAAGCAGCCCAAATCTATCTGTCTGTTTGGGTTTAGAAACACCCCCCCCCCCCCCCCCCCCCCCCCTTACCGCCCACTACGCATTTATATACTCTGAAATGGGCTGGAGAGCGCGCTGGAAAACAGATGAGAAAGTGGAGGAAATAGACAGCTGATTGACAAAATGGTGCTGAAACGAGGGGCAAAAAGCGACAGCCTAATGCGAACAGGCTCTGTGTCAAGATGATGTTAACACGGGTATCGACAAAACCATTACGGGGAGTTTTTTTGTTGAAACTTTTTGTATTTTCAAGCAAGTACGAGAGCTGTGAACGGTGCTGTTGAGGATCATGTTTTGAGGGGGAAATTAGTGATTGTTTCATTTTAGTTTCCTACTTAGCTGAATATTATTCAAACTTATGAGCAAACCAAAAGAGGGAGTTATAAGAGAGGCCCTATTCTGCTTTTTTGGGTAGTGTGTTAAATAGGTTTTTGTGCATGTAAATGGTCTGCAAAGGCTAACATCTCTCCCCCTGCCTGAATGCCTTCATTGGACTCCTTTGTTTACTTGTAAACTTGCACTTCTATTGGCTAACACTTCAACACATTGTGCGTGATAGGGTAAGGGGTGGGACATCTCTAAGCTGTTGACCAATCACAACAGACCCGGCCAGCTAACCAATCAAAGCATACTGGGCTCTGGTTTCAGACAGAGGGTGAAAAGAGGTGCTGCAGCACAGACAGTATGAGAAAAATAAAGAGCTTTTTGAACATTAAAGCATGGAGACATGTAGAGACACTACATACTGATATACACCTGAACATCAGCAGGAGAGGACTCTTTAAAGTAGAGACACTACATACTGATATACACCTGAACATGAGCAGGAGAGAACTCTTTAAAGTAGAGACACTACATACTGATATACACCTGAACATCAGCAGGAGAGGACTCTTTAAAGTAGAGACACTACATACTGATATACACCTGAACATCAGCAGGAGAGAACTCTTTAAAGCAGAGACACTACATACTAATATACACCTGAATATCAGCAGGAGAGAACTCTTTAAAGTAGAGACACTACATACTGATATACACCTGAACATCAGCAGGAGAGAACTCTTTAAAGTAGAGACACTACATACTGATATACACCTGGAAATTAACATACTAGGGCCTCCTTAAAGCCATAAATGCAAAGATAAAACAAATTTGCATGCAGACACTGTATCGTCATGCACCCGTGGGTAAAATGAATCTACACAACCTTTGCCTTGCTTGTCACCCCTGAGCGTGTTAATTACAGGCTGTAACCACATGCAGGATGAAGCGGCGTATCGGTGACAGTCTGCCCTGGAAGGAGCTCGTAGACTTTCTAATCGCGAGCCTCAAATTCCAATTTCCCGGCGATGCCCTCTCTTTGAACGGGGGTCAAGTCTCCTTCGCTAATTTGCTTGCCTGCTGGAGCGAGAGGGGAACAGGCTGGCAAAACACCAAGAGGCAGCGACTGGCAAGTGTCAAAAAAGCAGAGCATGACGGGTGGCTTTACAGGAGCTGAGGATCTATCAGTGTGTGTCGAGACTTTCCCCAATCATTGAACACTTTTGTGGCTCACCGTTAGTCAAAAAGGTGCTAACTGAGAGAAGAATTTCATTAGTCTGCGTTTCAGTGAAGAGTTTCGTGTCTAGATGCTGTTTTGGATGCTTTCCCATCCTGTCAGCAGTCCAATCTTTGCAGGATGCATTCATATGTGTGTGGGTGTGTGTGTTGTGGTGTGGGAAGGAGGGTGGGCGGTGGCGTGGGAGGGGGATGATTGGCGAGTGTGTGTGTGTGTGTGTGTGTGTGTGTGTGTGTGTGTGTGTGTGTGTGTGTGTGTGTGTGTGTGTGTGTGTGTGTGTGTGTGTGTGTGTGTGTGTGTGTGTGTGTGTGTGTGTGTGTGTGTGTGTGTGTGTGTGTGTGTGTGTGTGTGTGTGTGGTGCGTGTGGGGGGGTGTGGGGGTGTGTGTGTGTGGGTGGTTTGGCTGGTGGTGTGGGCTCTCTAAATAACAATGGTCCGTCTGAAAGCCTGGAATAAGATACCTCTCTCCTCTGTGTGTGTGAACATGCCTCTCCGATGTGACAGGACACGAACAAAAGGATTTGGATGGAATTAGTCAAGGATTAGACATCTATTTTAATGTCTTTTGTCGATTCAAATGTGTTATATGCCGCTCGAATGTACAAAGTGGGCCAAGCCGCCACGGCATGCTGCATACCAAGCGATCTACAGTGCGCTGAAAACAAGCTGAATTAGCGACAGATGGGTACCTTGCAGATAAATCAAATAAACGTATTCATGACTTGTTGATGGCATAAAAAAAAAATGAAAAATGCTTACAGTACGTTTCACCTTTCCAATTCACATTTTTTCCTGCAAGTCAGAGCCTCTCGCAGTGCAATTTTTTTTACATGCTTCAAAACTCTTTGAGCCTTTTGAGGGCCTTGTTTCCATAGCAACTAGGGCTGGGTGTGTGTGTGTGTGTGTGTGTGTGTGTGTGTGTGTGTGTGTGTGTGTGTGTGTGTGTGTGTGTGTGTGTGTGTGTGTGTGTGTGTGTGTGTGTGTGTGTGTGTGTGTGTGTGTGTGTGTGTGTGTGTGTGTGTGTGTGTGTGTGTGTGTGTGTGTGTGTGTGTGTGTGTGTGTCCAGCTTGTTGCTTTGTGTGATGCTCACAAGCGTCGATCTGTGCCACAGGCTTCAGAGGACGGTGGTGAATCTCAGTGAGGATTTTAAACTGTAATGTTATTTTGCACACACACACACACACACACACACACACACACACACACACACACACACACACACACACACACACACACACACACACACACACACACACACACCTCATTGAGAGGAGTGTGTACGCCTGATTTGCATGAAAACAGACTCCCAAAACACCTGTAATTGCTGCGAGGCGCTGGCCTGCACTTCATCATCCTCTTGGCTTCACCTGGTGATTTATTTCCTCGTTGATCAATGCAGCAGCTCCAGCATCGTGTTTACACGCTGCACTCGCTCATTTTTTAGGCAGAACAACATCTCCCTCATTACGCCAGTTATCAAAGTTCACCGAGCGTATAGCATCTCTCTCTCTTTCCCACTACTTCTGACTTTCTACTTATCAGTGTGTGTTCGGACGTTTATCGACCTGTCGGAAAACTCCATCCCTTGAAACTTCTTCCACTTTATTCCAACATCTCCTCACTTTAACTCCCATGCTTGCATCCTCTTCAAACCGCTCCATCTTTACGCTCCGCCCCAACCCACCCTTCTCTCATCTCCCCACCTGTCATTTGTCACCTGTTTCCCCTCTTGATGATAACACCTGTCTGTGTGTTGATAAGTCAGTCATCTGCCACAGATCAAAGTGCAGGAAAAGCTCTCAGACACAGGTAACTGCATCGCTGTCATCCGTCCACCTGTCATGGCCGACCCCTCCCATCTTCTCCTCCTCTCCTGTTGCCCTTGGTTGCTGGCACTGACATTGTAAAGCACAAAATGCATAAATACAGTCATTCACTTTAGCATACAATGGCAATTGTAGCGACTGGTTGAGATTTAAGTTTGATTTGATTTATTTCGAACGTGTAAAACAATAATTTACAAAAAAATAATAATGATATTGAAATGAAACATGAGAATTATGATACTGTACAAACTTAAAGGTCCCATGTCATGGCCATTTCTACTGATCATATTTCCATTGTTGAGGTCTACTAGAATAGACTTAAATTGTGCAATTTTCCAAACTCACATTGGTTTCTCATACAGCATCTCTGTATAGTATGTGTATTCACTCCCCCCCCCCTGTGAGCCCAGTGTGCTCTGATTGGTCGGGATTTTGCGAGGCTCGTTGCTGCGAGGAGCGGACAGGTTTCCGGGTCGGCGATATAGCGAGAACAAGCTAAACCTGAGCACACACAAACACTCACAGCTAAAGTAAAAACAATAAGTGTGGCTTGATATTGAGTAAGAAAAAGGTTTGTAACGCTGTGAGAATGGGTCTGCGGAGAGCATTTCTCCACCATCCCAACTCGTCTATTACCAGCGTTCAGGGAGCTCTATGCAAGTCAATGGGACTCCCTGTTAGTTAGCCAAGGGATCCTGGTGAGTGAGGGGCTCCAAGGATTGGTCCATTTGGGCCAATCCGGTCATTTGTTGTTGATTTGGGTGTTCACACGTCACAGAACCCAGGAAGCAAACAATGGAAAATGAGAAATGGAAAAAGAGAAATGTCCAACGAGGCGTTCTGGGGCAGCATAGACAGGTCTTCTCTGTGTTAGAGTTTTACTCGCTACAGGGTGTACTTTGAGGGGTTTTGACTCTGCAGACCGTTTACATGCAGAAAAACCTTCATAACACACAAGGGGACGGGTGATAACCAGAAAAGCATGACATGGGACCTTTAACAAGATGATGGATTGTCTAAATGCACGACATGGGACCGCACTGCAGTGTTACTTCTGAAGTTATTCTGTCTTATATCAGGTGTAAATACATATTCTGACTAGATATTGGACAAATATACTTGGCAAGATTTCGAGTTTTTGTTGTGCATTTCCCAGGAGCCCCATTTTGGGCTAAAAAGATAGAGAACAGTTAGCTGGTGTGAGAACAGATGGTGGGAGTGTACAGGTGTTCATATTAAACCTGTTTGGTCCATGTTCAGCTGCAATGATCAGTGATTAGAAGAGAGGTGGGACTGATCTGGACCGAAGCCCTGATGGGAAATCGGGGGTTGTTAGTGTAATTGGGACGCATTGAATGGGCTCAGCGTTCGCCTTTGGCTGGCGCAGCGGGGTGAAGCTCTTTGGGATCAGCTCGGTATTTGGCATTCAGGTGGACAAGTCCCACATTTGGCAGTAAAGAAAGGAACCAGGCGGTGTGACAATTAGGCTAATGACGGTGAGGAATGGGCTCAGTGGCTGGTGAGGGGTTTGATTGCTCTGGGAAGAGGAGGAGGAAGAGGAGGAGGAGGAGGAGGAGGAGGAGGAAGATGGCAAGGGTTAGTTTGACAGTGGGGTTGCTGTAAAGACGTCAGGTGAGCCAAACAGAGCAGAACAGTTGGAGAGGCATGGCTGGATATGACCTGCTGCCACTTCCAACAGCTAGAGGAGGAAGAGGAGGGAAGATGGCACGGAGAGATTGGAGGGTGTTATCGAAGGATAGAGGTAAACAAGAGAGGGATGAGACACAAAGAAGTGGGAGGAATTAAAAGCAGCAGGGGAAGTGGTGAGGAGAATTTAAGAAGGAAGACGAGATGATGGAGAGGAGAGACAAAAGGATCCGAGAGGAAGAAAGGGAGGGGAATAAGATAAGTGGGTAGTTAACACCGACAGAGAAAACACACTTTCCTCGAAAGGGAAAGCAACAGAACTTCACAAAATATATGATGTGTGTGGACTTTAAAGCAATATAAAGACAAATAAACAAAAGGCAATATTTATCACTTTCAGCGGATACTAGGGCTGCTCGATTATGGCAAAAATCATAATCTCGATTATTTGGGTCAATAATTGATATCACGATTAATAAAAACGATTATCCATTTACTTTGAAAACATCAATTTATTGGAGAAAAAAATGTGAACAGTATGTTTTTAACAGTTAATTACCCTGAATTTTAAGTATAATTCAACTGAAAAACCAATAAAAAAAAGAATTAATAAAACATTTAAATAAAAAAAATTAATAATAATAATTTTTAAAAAAAGTTTTATTTCGGTGATTTTGTTTTCGTAATCGTTGCAAGCCATAATCGTAATTGCGATTAAAATAAGATTAATTGAGCAGCCCTTTCCCTTTTTATGGAACAGAGCATTGTTTTGGCTGTTTTAATATTTTCTTTGATAATGGAGATATTTGTTGCCTTGCTTTTCTTGTAACGTTGGCCAGGTCTTTTACCACGCATTGCTCATAGTGTACAATCAGATTATCAAATTGAAAAAAGTAGGAGGGAGTTGGAATTGAAAGATGGCGTCTACCACCGGATTGCTTCCCAACAAGCAAATTCAAA
>NC_136910.1:5475071-5549099 GCF_949606895.1 Notothenia rossii
AGAGCCACCTCCTGTTTGAAGGGAAACAACTATGTTAATTCAGTTTTGTGACATTAATTGCTGCCACTGAAGCTCCTACTTCTGCCTGAAGGGTTTAACATCATCAATCAGATGTCTGTATATTAAAACAAATATGACAAGCTCAACAAAAACAAGCCGTGTATACAACAGAACAACTTTCTTCCGACTTGTCTTGGCAGAGGAAATACCAGCATTAGCTTTAAGCTTAATGGGAATAGGAGTCTGCTTAATTAAATCCCGTTGAACACATCAGAGGAATGACTCATGAGAGGTTTGTGCAGCCAGAAAGTGACGAGTGAACAGAACGAAGTGAACAGTATGTTTGGGTTTGTATTAACATCCTCTGAAGAGCGGATCCTTTGAATAGATCACACGGCAGCCGATGCTTTCTCTTTGGCTTTAGTAACACCAGACTCTCCGGAGGATACTCTCGGGCTCATACCTGGGCTTTGGGAGACTCTCTGGAGGAACTCTTGCCAGGAGTTTCCGTCTCCAAAACTTTCTTTTCTGTCCAGTTGTTGAATTATTTAAAAAGGGAAGTTCAGGCTATGTTTCTGCATTCGAAGGAGAGTAGGTGGCGGAGGAGGAGGAAGATGGAGAGGCAGTTTTCGGGGTGTCTGCAAAGTGATATTCTCTCTCAGCCATGCCACAAGCTGGGTATCTGCAGAGCTTCACATCAAGGTTGCAGATATTAAAATGATTAATACGACCTCACAAAGCCCAACTCTCATTTAGCGCGACCACTTTTATTATGCTCTCCCCTCCGCTGCTTACACTGAAAATGTCCTATTCATGCAGATGTTCCATTATGGGCGTGTGTGTGTGTGTGTGTGTGTGTGTGTGTGTGTGTGTGTGTGTGTGTGTGTGTGTGTGTGTGTGTGTGTGTGTGTGTGTGTGTGTGTGTGTGTGTGTGTGTGTGTGTGTGTGTGTGTGTGTGTGTGTGTGTGTGTGTGTGTGTGTGTGTGTGTGTGTGTGTGTGTTTGAAAGTGATAAAGCGTCTGGTAGGAAAGGGAGGAGGAAGAGAAGGCATGAGGAAAGAGTGAAAAGGACTGGACCTCACTCAAACACCTTCGTCTTTTAGAAAACTCAAACATTTGTCACTTTGGAAATGTGGTTGAAGTTTGATTGGCACATATTGTAATGACTGAATGTATGGTTATAATTCCCTTGTGGTATACCTCCTGTGTGACGTAAGAAGATATATATGGTGGGGGGCACATGAGGAGAAATACAAAGCAGTGATAGATTTTCATTGTTCAAAGAGAATTTTTTGTTAGAGATTTTGTACACTTTAAATGATCCTTAGCATGCTTTTTGTCCTGTGATTCCTCTCCCAGGCCCTAACCAGCCAGCATTGTTATTGAGATATTTTGCAAATCTAAAGACATATTTATCATGCCAAAGATTTATAAATTCATATATTCATAAGGACTGGTTTCAGCTGTACGAGTAGCTGCATGGTCCTCATTTCGTAGTTGCACTCTCCACGCTGGCATGTCCTAAATCCTTGGTGCAGTCACTGAGCATTAGGGCTGAACGATATATCGTGTCATGGCGATAACCGCGATATGCGTATGCGCAATATGAACATAGCAGGGACGTTCGATTTTGTTAATTTTTTATAATCTTTTTTTTTTTTTTTTTTAGGACGTGCGATATTAAGTAGGTACATTAACTCAAACACGTCATGTTACAATTATTTTGCTGCTTGCTACAGTACAAAAGGAAAATTTGCGCGGCTCTCATGTCAGGGGTACTTGAGTGATTGACATGCAGGCTAGGCTCTGCATGCACAGCAAACCACCAATCACAATCATTCTTGATCAGATCACAGCAGGCCCCGCCCCGCTAGTTTGCAGGCCATCAAAACACCGGTAAAAAATGAGCGAGGCACAGGAGGACAATACCGGAGAGAATGAAGATTTACTTCCAAAAAGAAAAGCAACATCTGCCATCTGGAACTATTTTGGATACAAAAAGGTTCTTCTCTTCTTCATTCACAGATGAACCCCCTTATTTGAGGGTAAGCAACATGCATTATCATGACATGTTAGATCATGATTTAAGGTATGATGAGTCAACCAGTTAAGATCCAGACGTCCGTGACTGAAATCCTTCATCCGGTTGAATATAGTTAAAAAAAACGCAATATATATCGCAGGGGAAAAAGATATCGCAATGTCATTTTTTTTCAATATCGTGCAGCCCTACTGAGCATTGTTCACATTCACAACTGATATGTTTTAATTAACCATAAAACAATGAAAAAGTACGAACAGGTTATTTTTAAATATCTTCCTCTGTCAGCATTTTAAATCTGATGAGCAGTTTTGTGCATACAGTATATAAAGAAAATGAGTGAACACTACAGTATATGACATAACAGAAGCTCACTCTTGTCCTTCAGCAGAGATGGCAAAAGTATAACACATCCTTTCCTCAAGTAGAAGTACAGATACTCGTGTTTAAAAGTACTCTGGTAAAAGTAGAAGTACTGACTAAACTTCTTTACTCAAGTGAAAGTAAAGAGGCTTTGAAATGTACTTCAGTAAAGAGTACCCATACTGTAACTAGCAGCTGTTTTAAAGAGTACCTGACCTGCCTTTATATTAATAGAACAATAATGTCATTGTTAGCTAATGAATGTTTCCATGTTGAACAACGGCAACATGACAACGTTTTCATTGGTCCCTCTTCTTTGGAGAAGACCAGGAAGGTATTTGTGTTCAACATGTAAGAAGTAGAAAGTACAGGTATTTGTGTTCAACATGTAAGAAGTAGAAAGTACAGGTGTTTGTGTTCAACATGTAAGAAGTCAAAAGTCGTCCGAAAAGTAAGTAGTGAGTAAAGTACTGATACCAGAAACATGTACTTAAGTACAGTAACAAAGTATTTGTACTCCACTACTTCCCAAACCCCATGAGTGAATGCTACTGTATTGTAGATGGGATAAGAGAAGCCCACTGTCTTCTTGTCTTCTTCTTCTTTCGTGTAACGTCAGAGGTCCAACTCGGTGTCGTGTAGCCATGCCCGCATCTCTGGTCCTACGTCGAAGAGGCTGGCTTCCGAGGGTGGTCTATATAAAGGGCAGGTGGTTATTATATGTTCGGCAGTCTGTTCAGGGTCACGGCACTCGCATGCAGCACTGTCTGCCAGGCCCCACTTCTTCATTGATGTTTTGAAGCGACCGACCCCAGTTCCCAGTTCGTAGGCGGTTTAGTGTGGTCCATTGCCGGCGTGGTAGGTCGTCTCCTGCTATGGTGCCATCTCCTGGGTCCCAGATGTAGCGATGGATGCGGGAGGGCCCGGCTAGCTCCCACTCCTACCTCCAAGCAGCCGCCAACCATGCATCTCTGGAGAGGTCCTCAGAGGTGGAATTGAGAATCTCTTGTGCTGCCTTGTTGAAGGGGAGGCGGGACTTGAGCCTACTTAGGGGCGATGCTCTCATTGTCGTGTTATGCAGGATGTGCCAGTGGCGAGGTGGCAGCCTCCCGTTGGAGGCCGGCTGAAGCTATTCCCGCAAGGACTGGCAAGAGGGACACCGGGGTAGGCTTCAAGCATCCAGTTATAATCCTGAGGGCGTTGTTGATGACCACGTCAACCTTAGTCCTCTTGTACTTCAGGGCATCGTGACACAGAGTCTGAAACCCGCTCCTCATTTAGTTGTTTTCACCGAGGAGTGGAAACAAACCATCCGAGCTCTATTAATGACTGGAGACGGGAAGTTGGAGCAGTGTCTCCAAATCAAAGGAGAAAACCCCCCGACCTATAGTCTCGTCTGACCCACTTCAGCTCGGTGCTGCACATCCACTCTCCTAATTGCCCACCTGTGGACGTCCTAATTGGCTTACTACACTGTTTTTAATCAGGCAGAGAAGCGCGATTAAGACCCCCAGACTTTCCTCCACAAAGCCCAGACACGGAGAGAGAGCAGAGCGGGAAGAAGAGAGGGACTTATCGCACCGACAGAGCTAGAAATGACTGTTCAGTAAATGAAAACAAAGTGGCATTTTGAGCCACCTCACACACAAGCGAGTACGTAATGAAGCGCATTAAAGCAGAGATTTATTAAGGAATCTGTAGACGGCTATTAGCCAGGCCTTTGATTTATTCATCGGGGACTGAAGCAGCACAATAAATATGGAAATAACTCGTGGCCTTTTCAGACCGGAGCTCTGGGGAAACACCCGAGCAGAATGAGAATTGGGATCCAGACGGTGTCGATATCCTGTCCGGAGATGAGCTCGTGACGGCCAGTTAGAGGTTTCTGTCCGCGCAGATTTAATCACTGATGGCAGAGCTGTGCAGTGAATTGACTTTAATCCACTCTGCACACACGGAAAGCTTTCGCCAACACGTTCATAATGTTAATGCAAATCGAATTCTGCATAATGAAGTTCATAAAGCTAGATTGCATTTTCTCTCTATCCAGTGAAAGACTTCATTCGTTTGCTCAGAAGTTTAAAGTCAAGGTCAAGTGAAGAGAACATTACCTCTCTTTCTGTCATCGATTAATTACATTTAAATACAACGTTGTTTGTTTGAACTGTTGTCAGTATCTTGGATTAAGAGATTTATCACCTTGTAGTTTTTATTGTTTATAAGCTGATCAGGCCGATGGAAATTATAATTCTTGGCTTTAACATCTGTGTATGTAATTAACCGAGGGTTAATTAGGGGTTTACAGCTTCGGTCCACGCTAATTTAATTTGGCTGTAATGCACTTCTGAAGTACACACTGTGTACGTCTGTGTTATTCATTCACTCTGCAGCTCATTAACTTGGTTATTTTTTGAGAATTTGGAAATTGGAAATATGTAATGTATTCAGAAGTATTTGTCTAATTCTGTTTTATAATTAACTTTTCTGCTTTGCCGACTCTGCCTCAGCCTGTTTCATTATTTCTACTTTATTTACTGATTAACTACTGATTGACCACATGTCTTTTAACATATATTTACACAAGGATTACCTGTTAAACCCTTATTTAAAAAGCAAATGGAATTACCTGGTGGTTTTCCTATTCGGACGGGTTTAGAGGCCCTCAGTGTTGAACTGAACTGAACATTTATGAAACTAAAAGGAATATCCAGTACATTTTCAGTGTTGAGTTGGATGGTCTCCAAATGGATGCTCCTTCATATCTTCGGGATGTGTAAATAGCCGACATGTTCACCAACAACCGCCCACACTGTACAAACTAAAAATCTTGTATATTCGTCTAATTTCCACTTTACAAATATGTCTTTACACCCGATACAAGACCTAATAACTAAAGAGGTAACAATGCAGTGAGATACAGGGTCTTGCTTTTAGGGTATAATCTAGACTCTTGAAAACATCTTATTTTGTTTCTCAAATGAAACAACTTTTTTACGCTGCTGTGATTTTTGTAAAAGATTATTCATCTTGTTTTAACAAATAAATCTTACTTGATTCTTATTGGAAAATCACCAACTAACATCAGAAAACAGAACACTTTTGAGCTTTCAGGCTTATTTTGTACCACAATATTTACTGATTCCAGCTAATCACAAGATCTCCTTTATCTAAATATCCCGTCTTTCAAGAAATCTAACCAAGCAAATGTTCACTTGTTCTATTGGCACATCTTTTTACTTATTACAAACGAAAACACCTTGTTTTCATTATTCTTTTACTTGACTTTTGAGCAGCTTTTTTTCCAGTGCACCACCACACACTTGAAAATCACCCATATGGTGTTTATGAACCTCTCAAATGTAATTCCAGAAAACCTTTGGTCCGCTTTAATCATTGAAGTTTTCCAACCAGAACCTTATCCTCGGCACCATCATGAAATATATGTTCTCCAGCGTCTCAAGTTCAGTCTTTAGAAAGCCATACATCACTGTGACAGATCTCATCACCGAGCAGCGCTTCCTTTGTTTCTCCCAGACTAGATAACTGCCTGCATGTGACCTGCTGCACTCTGGCATTCAGAACTTTGATGTTATATTACTAACAGCTTCTCCTGGAAATACTGTTGCATGTAATGTAGGCAACATAAATGTGTGAAATGGCACTTAGACACACAGAAAAGTTACTGTGCTTATAATGAAGGATGTATTTGAAGTGTAGAAAGGACTGGAATTTAAAGGGCATTTAATACAGATTTTTCCTCGTAAGTCTGTGTGATAATTCGGCTGTTAATAAACAAATCTGTTTTTTTTTTTTGTTTAAATATCTTCTTAACATTTCCTGAAATACTCTCCTATTTTGCAGATATATACTTTTGATTTAAAACCCCACAACAATGACATCTCATATCATCTTTCATTGTAACTATATATGTTCTATGTAATATTCTCTAGAGCAGGGGTGTCAAACTCAAACTCCTAATCCGGCCCGCGACTTCATTTCATGTGGCCCCACAAGAGCTTCCAAAGAATATAATATGTTTATTATATGGTTACATGCCGCTTTACAGAAGCACATTGCCCATAAACTACATATCCCACAATGCATTTCGAATTAGACTTTTTAGATTTTTTTTTCAAAATGTTCAAAAGTTCACTTATTTTTTTAGTTTTCTCCAGAATTTGGCTTTTCTTTTTAAATCATTTTGTGACTTCTCACTGAAGAGACTTGCAATTGTTTGCCTTAGACTTCTGCTTTCAGACGTAGTTAATTATGAAGTTATTACCCTATCTGATAATAATCCAATGCAGAGGCAATAATGTTATATAATACATTATTTTATATACATTTATATATTTATTCTTATATAGTCTTATATATACAACTGGCCCTTTGAGTGCAACCATGATGCTAATGTGGCCCGAGTTGAAATTGAGTTTGACACCCCTGCTCTAGAGAAAATAAAATGCAATGGGAAAAAACCGGTTTGACTCTCCAAACTACATCGGGTACTCCTTTTTCGTTGTATTTTGACCTCCAAGAGCTTCTATTTTTCTGTATATCATTATAAGTTTGTAGAGGAATCTAGAATTCTTGCATCCATCTGATTTGGACCCAGAACATGAGCTGCAGTGTGCTAACCTCTGACCTTTCTAAAGTGTGTTTCTTGGCTCACAAACAAACATACAAACTTGGTGTTGCTTTCCAAGTTATACTTTTTCTTTGGCGTCTTCTTACTCCTCGTGCGGCACATTGCATCGGAGCATTTGAAAGACTTATTGCATGTTGGGCTGTGCACAGTGCGTCTTTATGTTCGTCTGTCACCGTCTATGCATGGATCCCAGAGGGACCGAGCGATTCTCCATATGTACGTCCCCTGCAGTCGTTTGCATCATGTGTGTGTGGGCGTGTCTGGTGTTGTTTCCTGCAGAGGATCTCTTCTGAATGCCTCTCCATCGTTCCATATGTCTCCGAGTACACGCTAACACACTTTGTTCATGGGCAAACAATCACAAATCCAATCCAACTCATATACGCACACATCCACCAGTTTCCTGCTTTTCCTTTTTGCCCCTGAGGAAATCTAAATAATAATTCTGTGTGTAATATTGCCAGTAATGCGGAGCGCTGGGCGTCCTGCGGGAGTCCTGCCTCGCAACAAACATCAAAGCTGTGATGGAGAGATTGGCATCCAGTCTGGCATCGTGTTGTCTGTATGTGTCTATTACATACAGTAATGTGGAAACAACAGATCCTCCCATGTGAGCATCCCACACGGAACACATCTAACTGCAATAATCCAGAATTATTACGGGGTTTTTGTTCCTTTTTCAGCCGGATCAGGGAACAAGATACATGTTGTACTTTGATCAGTATCATGTTGCTCCAATGCTCCAAGGCCAACATGAAAGTAATGTTTAACGTGTTGATTACGTGTGAACATGAACACGGGAACATGCCATTATATTTTGCATTCTTTTCAACTCATTTATCTTGGAGCCCATGTTTTTTTTATCAGTCATGACATTCAACTCTAACAGAGGGCAATACAGTCATAAATGTCTACAAATGCATACAAAAGAACATCACATGCGCACACACACACACACACACACACACACACACACACACACACACACACACACACACACACACACACACACACACACACACACACACACACACACACACACACACACACACACACACACACACACACACACACACACACACATGCACACCCACACCCAACATAATTACTGATAACTGTCCCCTGGTTCAGATAGCATTGTTGAGGCAAATTGCAATATAAAAAACAAACAGTCGACCTGCAATTTCAAACAGAATGACGGAGGGGATGTTGGCATATTCCCACAGAGCTCCATGCATTACGGCCACATGTCTCTGAGCCACAGTTGATGCAGATAGCAGATACAATTTACCAGCATTGTGCCTTGTGTGCATGTTTACATATGCATATGAAAACGCCACATGGCTCTCCAAAGCCAACGCTTTCCCGGAATAGGAATAGAGTCCAGCTGTTGCCCTTGGCTGTAGATTAATATATCTGTGCATGGGCAAGTGTGTGAAGTGTATAGAAAAAGCCATGTCTATCTCTCAAACACCTGTGATCCCCCCTGCCTTCTCGATGCACACAGAGGGAGGGGAAATCCCAGTGGAAAAAAATATGCAATCTTTTGTGTGTTTTGCTTCCAAACTATGACAATCACAGAAGAGCCATTTCACGCACCGCAGGAATGATTTCACAGTGCCACAATGCACATATTGATTTGTGAAGATTACGAGACAATGTGTGTAGCTTTATCAGTTAAAGCCAGGTGAGCCTTTGCATATCATGACCAGCCGTTACTCACCTCACATGCAGAGAGACGAGATTAGGGAGGGCTTCACAGCAAGGTTATGGAGACAGAATACTAACCAGAAAACGCAAGTTAAGGTTATTACAGATCGGAGGTAGAGTCTTAAGTCGTCCTTATGTTTTGGAGGATTTAACTCTTACGGTCAGCAGAGTGTGCCCTCTGAGTCCTGGACTCGGACTCGAGTGCCGATTTTCGGGACTCGTGACTCGACTCGGACTCGCGCACTGATTGACGCGACGCGGACTTGGACTCGTGAATTCTCGTGCACGGTGACTTGGACTCGGACTCAGACTCGAACACAGATAACGATGACTTGGACTCGGACTCGACTCGGACACTCCTTGGGTGACTCGGACTTGGACTCGGACTCAGACTCGAACACAGATAACGATGACTTGGACTCGGACTCGACTCGGACACTCCTTGGGTGACTCGGACTTGGACTCGGACTCGAACATAGATAACGATGACTTGGACTCGGACTCGACTCGGACACTCCTTGGGTGACTCGGACTTGGACTCGGACTCGACTACGACTCTCCCTCCTTGGTGACTCGGACTTGGACTCGGACTCGAAGAGTGGTGACTCGAGAGTGACTTGGACTCGTGAATTGGTGACTTGACTACAACACTGGTGTGCCTCGCCTTTTAGCGTCCCCTTTTCCATTGTGCTTTGAGCTTCTTGTAGCGTTTTTTTATATGCAGTGCTTTGTATTTTAGTTAACCCTCCGTTTAGTCAAGTTGGTGGAGATGTTTCTTCATAAGCATGTGTTTAGAGGCACATTTGTGTTTTTGTATTTGCCATTGTTTTCGGTCGTTAGCACCTGTTGGCCACCATAAATTCCTCTGTCAGATTTTAACTAACTCAATAACATTATAATGTAACAATTAATCTTTTCTCCTGATTTTAGCTTCATTTAAAGGGTTAATGGAAGAACTCATCACTTGATTCATTACCTGAGTAACCATTTTCAACCAAGCAATATTAGAATCAGAATCAGAATATCTTTATTAGTCACAGAGGGGACATTTACGTTGAAAGTTAAAAAAACAAAACAAGGACAACAGAAAATAAAACTTTCTCCATGTTTGATCAATAGGAATTCATGTGATTTCTTTCAGCAACATCATCAGGATCACAATCACGATCCAAAGCTCACATACCCACTTTTTCTCCAAACCCTCTTCATTATCGCCGTCAGAATCGATTTGATCAACATCAAACTTATCTCTCTCTGATCCTCCATATCTTCCTCCTCCGGATCTTTATATCTGTAGCCATGATCATTTTCACGTCATCATCGTGTTATCAGGCGATGGTTTAAATGCAGATGCTGCCTCAAAGTCACCTTTATCCTACAGATGAAAGCTTGCCATCAGTGACTGAAGACCAGTGACTGATGTTTGTGAAACTCAGTGAGCTACAACTGCCTCATTGTGTGGGAGAAGGGGCTGACAGCGATAACACAGCGCCCCAGTGGTTGCTCTCCATTTCATCATGAATTTGCTTTGTTGGTGTCAGTTGAACTGCTGTAGACTTGCAGATGGATTTTAACAGCTGAAATGAGAACCCTTGACTGATTGGTTATGGTTGCGGTGTTGATTCTTGAGCTATCAATAAACGGAGCCTGGCGGGCGTCTCCGTCTCAGAACGGCTGCCTCGAGCTACAGATCCTCATCACACTGTATTAATTGACTGCAATCTCATTTTCACTGACACAATGTTTTGCTGCCAGAGGAGTGTTTTGCAATATGCTGCATATCTTTCACAAAGCACGTCTTTATGTTTTTGACAATTTAAATCCAGGTTTAAAAACTTGTATCCCCTTTGGTCTAAATATATCTGCAAGGAAGAGATGTACTGTAAATGTTAGAGTGATTTTAAGATGTTAAACAGCTGTGCAATATGGCTGCAACTTAATATCCTGGGCCCAGGAGTTCAAAACTTTTAATCTCTATCTGATCAAATCAGATTTGGATTTTGGGGAGTTCAAAACCAAAAAACAGGATTAGGATCACTTTCATATCCGATCAGATCAGGAAATCCAATCCAAGCTTTAATCTGGATCAAATCTTCAAAACGGGTAGTTCAAACCGACAACACAGGATTGGGATCAGTTTGATCCCAACAAACTGGATTATCCTGATCTCACCAGAGGGGTGGATTTCCAGTGGATTACCAGAGCAAAATGTACTGTACAATTTATTTTAAAATATGTTTCAATTGAAATAAGATGGCAAAGTTTGTTAACTGATATAATACACAATTTTTAGCCTTCATGGGAAATACATTTGATTTTTTTCATTTTTGCTCACGTTTGTGGTGGCCTATTTTGTTTTCAACCAAATGTTGATGACATAAATGTTTATGCTCATAAAAGTATCACAGCAAAGATTGTCAATCACAAATGTAATTTAGATTAAAGTAAAAATATCTTCAACAAAAAAAAAGTCCATCATCTGTCATCACCTTTCAAATAAAAACATATAATTAGACATTATAGATGTCTCTGCAATGTGGTCTCTTGTCTTCCTTGTATTATTTTTTTATGTCCACTAGATGGCGATCGGTAGGATTAAAGCACTGATATTGAGGTTCTAGTCATCTTGAAAAATCGTAATCTGGATCAGGCTGATCCTATCCTGAATTGCTTTGAACTCCAGGGACAAAATTTGGCTGACTTGTCTGATCCTGGATCACAAAAAATGGGATTTCAAAATCTGATCGGATCTGATTGAGATTAAAAGTTTTGAACTCCTGGGCCCTGAAGATCTATTTCATGATATCAGCAAGGACTACTTTTTTACAGTAGTTGCTTATTCAGGCTAAACGGCAGAGCATAGAGAAAACAGAAAGAAGCTTTGTGAGTGACTGACTAGCACTAGCATGCTAGCTGACTAGCATGTTAACCAACTTGTTCACCAACAAGCTAGCAAGTACTAGTTTTAAACCAGAGCCACAAAATCCAATTGTGCAAGATTGTCTACCTTAATCCTAAAGATCTCTTTCAAGATATCAGGACTACTTTTTACAGTTGTACGTACCACATTTTGGCTAAACTCCAGAGCAATGAGATAAAAGAGAGAAGCTTGTGAGTGACTGATTAGCATTAGCATGTTAGCTAGCGTGTTAGCCATCTAGGTAACAATCAAGCAGTCACTAGTTTCTAACCAAAGAGCCTTTAAAACATGGCAAACTCCATGTTTTGATGTACAAGGATGTCTGTAACCTAGAATCCTGAAGATCTTTTTCAAGTCAAGTTATTATGACTAGTAGTTGCACATTTTGGAGGAACTCAGAGCAATGAGAAAATAGAAAGAAGCTCTGAGAGTGAACTAGCACAAGCAGGTTAGCTCACTAGTCTGTTAGCCAACTTTACTCATAAGCTAGCAGTCACTAGATTTAACCGCAGAACCTTTAAAACATGGTGGACTACATTTTTCCGACTGTGATGGAGTTGTCTACAGTCTTGTGTCGGATCAGATAAACTCTGATTACATTTACTCTGCAGCTTTCCTGAACTACTCAGAGAAAAGGTGAAAATACCTCTGCTGAAAAGGAAGCTACTGTATTTAGCCTCCAGTCTCTGCCGGAGTGATTCAACAGTGTCTGCTGTAGGTGTCACAGCCGACCTGCTGGTGTCAGGTGGGTTACATTTCACAGGTTAACCTGATAACCTGCCATCAACCCTCTCAGGATTTGCTGTCACATTCAATTACCCCACCTGAGTGGCTGTCTGTTTGTATGTGAAAGCAGAAGAGAGAAAGAAAAGACAAGACGGAAAGGGAGAATATAGCACTGAAGGAAGTAGATGAGTATTCTTGCCTGTCTGTTAGCTTTTTGGTGTGCGTTCTGTGTGCTAATTCATGTTCAGCCATTCCTGCATGATGCACATCGCAGCGGTGTGTTAACATGCTGTCAGAAAGTAAATGTGATTTCTCTTGGTGCCTTTGAAGTCGCTCATGTCATCCTCATCACATCGTGATTCATCACCATTCAGCCGTCTGTTTGACCCGCACTGGCTTATAAAAAACCCTCTTTTCTTTCTCGTGTCACATCTCGTATCAAAGAGTTACGTGCGGAAGACTGATCAGGAGCACTTTTGATAGTCTGTGACAGTGAAGCCTATCCACTCGTTGGAATAACCATGGGGTTGGTGACAAGGAATCCCTTTTTAAACTTCACTATGATTCTCTTTAACCTTGAATTTAAGTTGTTGTTACTTTTGATGCACACTTTTTTATGTTGGCTAAAATAATCTGTTTCAAGAGAGATTACTTCCTGAACTGTAATGGACTGTGCAGTAGAAGTGTGTACATTAAAGAAACATAAACAAAATCAAAATAAATGACAGTAGCGTGGCGTGGGGTAAATATTCGAGGAAGCCAATAATCAATGTCCTTTTTCGGGGGGGGGGGGGGTCGTCAATGTAATAATGTAACCAGATGAGTTATTACAGCGCCCGGTATAATTTTACACACATTTGTATCATACAGATGCAGGACTCGCGCACGCCTGTTATCTAACCGACAGGTCCGAACGCACTCTCCGGCCGAAACTCTTATTAATTTATGCATTTTGTTATTAATTGATGCAGCCAACCCCTCACCTAAATGCAGGGGCATGATGGTAGCCGCATCTGATTGGTCAATCCATCAATTTTTTTCTGGCTTCCCTTGGCCTCCAGGACAAAACGCCACTGATAGATGACATATGAACCGTAAAAAAGTAGAAGGCACAGGACAGTGGCTTTCTAAAAAGCTAGAAATGTATAACACAAAATGTAGAAACATCAACAACTCTTAACGGATAGAGCTGTGTGATGTGGCACCAAAGCTCATGAATTTAACATGTATCTAATATAATTGGTATTTTCCATTTGTTATTTAACGTAATTTGGGATTTGGCTTACCTGCATGCAACCAAAGCTAGCACACGTGATTTTTCCTTCCACTGACAGCTGCTGAGTACAAACACAAAACACTTCAGTTCAGATACCAACATCTTTACCAATTGCTAAAGCTTTTTTTGTCTCATATGCAGATATAATCTCTTTATAGAGATTCATTCTAATGTGCATAACCAATATGCATATCCGCATACTTGGCATGACAGAAGTTCTCTCCACATTTCAGTTTAATGCATTCGAAACCTCCTTTACAAGCCTTTCTATAGGTGATTTAACAGGCCCATAAGACAACACCAAACAAATATGTTCTCCTCCCCATTTTCACAGCTAAGAAATTGCAAAATGCACCATGACACTGACATATGCTGCTGTTTTTCACCGCCTTGAAAATGGGTCGGTTATTATTTTCCCATTTATCAAAGCTTTATTGGCTGTAATTCATAAATGTGTACTCTAAAAAAGGAGAGATAATCTGTCACTGTAGAACAGATGTAATGCTTTTGAAGACACTCAGGGGTGTGTGTGTGTGTGTGTGTGTGTGTGTGTGTGTGTGTGTGTGTGTGTGTGTATGTGTGTGTGTGTGTGTGTGTGTGTGTGTGTGTGTGTGTGTGTGTGTGTGTGTGTGTGTGTGTGTGTGTGTGTGTGTGTGTGAATATTGCCACTAATTACTCAGAATAAATCCAGTCCTTATTAAGGCATTTGGCTGTAAAAGTGTGACAAGATACAGAATAATCTCATTCAGTTGACTTGGTTAATAATACTGATGCCTTTTTGTGTTAAATGTTGATTGCTTTTTGAGATGTGCAGATGAGGAGAATGACGCAAATGTAAATGCGCACAGACATCTTTGTTAGGCTATAATTCAGTATGTGCAAATAAGGTGCATGTGATGAATGTAACATGCAAATGAAACAGTCATCGTGTCTTAACAACAGCTTTGTGTTCCTGTATAAATCAATGTGTAAATGTGAGTCAACCCACATTCCTCCCACAGTGCACACACGTCCACTGAGGTGAATTTGAGCCATCGGAGGAAAGTGTGAATGTATTGGTTTGCATGCACTAGAGTTGAGAGACATCTATGACTGGATTGTTTCACAAGTAGCCTGTTTATAAGTTTAAAAAAAAAGCCAATTAAAAGCCAAATCATTACCAAATGTCTAGCCAGTGTTCTCTTTTTGGTAAATGTTTTCTGCTTTGTTGGTTCACCATACATACCAGAATTGAACCAATACTAGCTCAAATGTAATTGGAGCAGAAACCAGAACGCTTCCAATACCTTCAGATTCTGCAACTTGACAATATGTTTTTGCATGTGAAAGCATAGACTTTATCAAAGAAGTCACCTCTTAGTTTGTGGACTACTGTTTTAAGGCCTGGAGTGACCTGAGAGGCTGAAGCTGAAGGGACAACTTAACCTTTTAAGGTGGCAAAATTACAATTAACTTGAATATACACTTGAGTTGAAAAGTCAATGTAATAACGTAACCAGATGAGCAGTGTTGGGCAAGTTACTTCCAAAATGTAATATATTACATATTACTTATTACTCTCTTTTGAAAGTAATAAGTTACATTACAATATTACTGTTTCTGAAATGTAATGAGTTACACTACTTTAGTTACTTTTTAGTTACTTTCACCAAAATAACCGTAAAAGAATAGCTAGGTATTTTAAATGCTAAAATGTAGTTTAGTGCAGCTCATTATGCATCCAGTGAAGGGCAATGTGGTATAGCATAACAACTGTGTAGGCCCTTAAGGCTACTAACAACTTGTATTACACGGCTTAGTTGAATACTCGATTCTGATTGTAAATTCTTAACATGTGACACGTTGTTAATACAGCAGTACAGACTGCTGTCAAGGACTATAATGAAGGTTAACATATTGTAAATCAAGGCACATATTATTTAAACCATGCTCATGGTTTGAAATGGCAAACATTGAAAGGAAAAAGTATTATTAAAACCATACTACATCATCACCTTGGTCCCATCATATACGCTGGGAAGAGAATATTTACTGTGCTTGAAAACTGGTATCACATCATCATGTGAGGTTGACTTTGTGACCTGGAGAACATTTCAGCTGCAACATCAGCTCGTTGATAATAAGCTTGGGATATGAGATATTTTTGTAGCCATTCGTGGTGAAGGCATCTGTGCTATTGTATGCATTATTTTTGACCCAACATTTCTACAGGCATGTCAGAATATGGTACTATTTTCACATGAATATTCTAGCCATTGTCTATTTTTATACCACAAGCTGCAAAATGACCGCCTTACCCCACTGTACAGGCGGGTAGTTGTTTAGATATACCTGGCACCTGCGGGCCGCAGAGGGGCGGCGTAGTTTCGGGCGACGAAGACTGCTGCTCCGGGGCCGGCAAGTCAGGCGGGAGTAAGCTAGTGTCCACAACGGAGGGTAACGTGATGTCCGCATCTGACCTGTTGCTACTGTCTGCAGTAGATGCAGTGTCGCTGGCGTTTAGTGATGGTTGCTTTAACCATTTTCGTAAAAATGATTATCCACACATCAGATGTGTGTCACTGTTGTGGAAGCACTTTGGAAATGATGCACGCGCAGCGGAGCAGGTCACGCGCACCTGACACAATTTGTTGTTTGTATTTTTCGCTACGTTCTCTTTTTTGAATGGTTGCATAACGTTCAACTTCCCCGAAGATCTCGACGCGAAGCCTGAAGGGTAAACACCAGGTTTACTAATCTACCCGCACAATTTGTCCGGTGTCGGAATGTCTCGCTATGTTAGTACATTCTTAAAAAACAAAACACCATTTAATTTCGGGTTAAAATGTGTTGTAACTGCGTTACTAAGCATTGTAACGGGTAATATATTACCCACATTTCATTAGTAATGCGTTACATTACTTCGTTTCAGCAAAAAGTAATATATTACTGTGACTGCGTTACTTTTGTAACGCGTTACACCCAACACTGCAGATGAGTGATTACAGCGCCCGGTATCATTTTACAAATGCAAATTTCGGTTGGCCTCCTCCCGCAACAGAGAGTGCAATCTACTGTTTCACCATAACATCGAGAGGGGCGCTGTTTCACTCTTTGTAAAATACTCAATGAGAATGGGGGAGAGACGGGCCGGCAGCAACACACAACAAAGAATTTCCGAAACTAAACAAAGTGTTTTTATTTATTTATTAAAATTATAACTACAATCCGAAAAAACAGGGGAAGCCTGGCTTCCCTTGCCCTCCAGGAGAAAACACCACTGCGATTGAGACCATAAAAGCATCAAGAAAATGTTTACTGAGATGAATACAGTACATCTAGTGATTTAGTGAGAGAAACATGTTCTATGTGAGAAATATGTTCTAAGTTTCTCATAGACTTCTATGCAATCTTACTTATTTGTGCAACCAGTGGAGGTTAGCCTTGCTTGCTATTATAAATACTGCACAAGGGACTTTTGCATTGGCTTTGCTTTTCAGACTTGGAGAATGCTAATAGCGTGAAAGTAGAACGATTTTTTTTGAAGGATGCCTCTGTCTGTAGCATACCAGAAACAACGTTTGGACAGGCTGATGGATCTTATGGTGCTCGCCCAGCTGGACAAAGCTGTGGAGAGCCAGCAGGACATTTGAGTAGAAGAACTTCTCTTGGTCAAAAGTTTAACATTTCAGCTGAATTCTCCTCCAAGTAAACTTATCTCTCTGTTGGCCCATCACCTTCAAACCCTCAGTGTTTCGAGGGATCAACCACAATTCCAACATAAAGGAGAAACATTTCTAGCTTTTCAATAAGGTTAATGTCTCTTAAATCTAATCATCTGAAGAGGTTGGAGTAGGAAATAGCCTATGATTAGGAATGAGTAATCCAATTGGATGTTCACTGTTCCGGTGCATGCACTGGTGATGTGAGCATGTGCCGGCCATCTTGATCTGCTCAGAAACCCACCTGCCTTACTATTATCTAATGTCTTTTCAACCTGTTTTTGTTATTGCCTAGCACCTTAAATTATCCAGGTGTGTGTGTCGCCATAGCTACAGATGTGTGTATCAGAGCAGTCATTTGAGGCACATTTGCTGTACTAGGCCTCTGTTATTGGAAATCGATGAGATGCTACGAGGATTTGGATGCATACAAATCCTTTCAATGTAAACAAATTGAACCAGGACTTGTATATCACATCAACAAACATCTCATATTATCGTCCTGCCTGTAATCATGAGAGACCGACTCACACTGTTTCTGTTTGAGCTTAAAAGATGCACTGCTGCTGCTGCTGCATCCTCATGATTCAGTATTCTGCTGAGTAACTTTGTTTTGGATGAGGTTACAGCAAACTGTAAATTCACCCACGCAGTCACGCATAATTGGGCATAAACAAGGCAGAGCTGGAAGGGGATAAAAAGAAGAGAAGTAGCCAATCAGGGGAGGCACAAACAGCCCACTTCTCTGCAAGGACCGCCTCGCGCTGATGAGCCGTTCTGCCTGGAAGTCACAGTCATCTCCAATTGCCTTGACTCACTTTTCACAACAGTGTACCAACATCTCAAAAATACTATACTCCTCACTCTGGCCTCATTGCAAACCAAATACAGAAATTAATCATCCGTTATGTTTATGAGCACTTTTTAACCCTATGTCTATCACTGAGATGTAAACCTCGTTGCTCTGAAATAGAATAAGACTGGCAGTATTTTACATTGATGTAATCGTCAACATTAATGCAAACTTGGAGTACCTTTTTGGATGATGCAGATTGCCCTTAAAGAGGCCCTATTATGCGTTTTGGGGGTTTCCCTTTCGTGTAGTGTGTTGTATGGATTTTTGTGCATGGTAAATGGTCTGCAGGAATTAAAATCCCTGTGTTCCTCCCAGAGGGGGTTTCTCTCCCACATCCATCCCCCCCGATCTGAAACGCCTCCATTGGACTCCTTTGTTTACTTCTGTAACATGGTCACATTATGTAACACTCCTGCTGCTATTGGCTAGCGCTCCAACACATTGTACGTGATAGGAAAAGGGCCGGGACATCTGTAAGTGGTTGACCAATCACAACAGAGCCGGCCAGCTAACCAATCAGAGCGGACTGGGCTCTGGTTTCAGACAGAGGGCGAAAAGAGAGGCTGCAGCACAGACAGTATGAGAAAAATAAAGAGCTTTTCGAACATTAAAGACATGTCACAGTAGAGACACTACATACTGATATACACCTGAACATCAGCAGGAGAGGACTCTTTAAAGTAGAGACACTACATACTGATATACACCTGAACATCAGCAGGAGAGGACTCTTTAAAGTAGAGACACTACATACTGATATACACCTGAACATCAGCAGGAGAGGACTCTTTAAAGTAGAGACACTACATACTGATATACACCTGAACATCAGCAGGAGAGGACTCTTTAAAGTAGAGACACTACATACTGATATACACCTGAACATCAACTGGAGAGGACTCTTTAAAGTAGAGACACTTCATACTGATATACACCTGAACATCAGCAGGAGAGGACTCTTTAAAGTAGAGACACTACATACTGATATACACCTGAACATCAGCAGGAGAGGACTCTTTAAAGTAGAGACACTACATACTGATATACACCTGAACATCAGCAGGAGAGGACTCTTTAAAGTAGAGACACTACATACTTATATAAACCTGAACATCAGCAGGAGAGGACTCTTTAAAGTAGAGACACTACATACTGATATACACCTGAACATCAGCAGGAGAGGACTCTTTAAAGTAGAGACACTACATACTGATATACACCTGAGGATGAGCAGAATAGGGTCCCTTTAAACAAGTAGAAATAAAGGTTTTCCCAGGGTTGTCTTTTTCAAATTGTTTGTTCTTGCGATACAACATTATTTTAAGAATCGATAATCCAGACAGGACAACACAGTGCACCTGTAGCTCTTTTTGCTTTAAATCAACAAGTCTTTTACACGGCTCATCGGAAAGCAGTTAGGGTTACTAACAGGCATTCACATTTCACTTCATCTTCCACTAATGCCATCTGCGAGCACTGGCTCCTCGCCCAGAGCAGGAAGCAGTGAGGGGCCGTGTGTGTGTGTGTGTGTGTGTGTGTGTGTGTGTGTGTGTGTGTGTGTGTGTGTGTGTGTGTGTGTGTGTGTGTGTGTGTGTGTGTGTGTGTGTGTGTGTGTGTGTGTGTGTGTGTGTGTGTGTGTGTGTGTGTGTGTGTGTGTGTGTGTGTGTGTGTGTGTGTGTGTGTGTGTGTGTGTGTGTGTGTGTGTGTGTGTGTGTGTGTGTGTGTGTGGCTGATAACATTTGTGAGCTGAGTTAATGAGGGCATTTTCATCTATAACATCATTTGCTCTTTTTTCTAGCTCAGGTGGCACCACATTACAGCCAGCATGCTCTTCCATAAAAACGGTAGTGCAGTTTGTTTTGAGTTGCAAAATGAATAACGTTCCCGCTCTGAGGGCAGAGAGGTTCACATGTTTATTGGCCGGCACTTCCTCATAGTTGGAGAGCTGTGGAGAAAATGCAGTCTGGACCTCATGCGTGGTCACCTATCTCCTCCATCCTTCCCTTCTCCTGCATCCATTTCCTATATTTAGTATATTTCATTTTTTCCCCATCTATTCCCAATAGCCACCACTGAGCCTTCACACCTGCCTCTCACCTGACCTCATTACCCGTCTGCTTTCTAGAACTAATTCAACTTATTTCAAACAGTGAATTGTTGCCCCTTTTCGCTCTTTGCTCTGAAGATCTTCTACCTTTTATGACACTCCACTTGAGTGCAAATATTGAAATAAAATCTGTCTGCCTTTGCTTTGCTAAAATTAAATCTTCCTTTTGACCATTAAAGACCACTCCATTTACATTATACCAAGAGTGATAATGAGCATGGTGACATTTAATCGTTTATTGGAGCAAAGAGTGCAGTCAATCATGCTTCCTTTCACCCCTTCATCAAAACCTCTAATTTGGCCATTAAATATGTGTTCAGAAGACGTGCTCTTTGCTTATCCTTGTTACTGTTGTTTACAAGCCGTGATTCACTTAGATTGGCAGTGTGAGATACGTGAACCAAAAAGATAATTCTCCACTAATCAAACCAAGTCAATGATTTTTGAGTTTGTTTTAGTAGAAACCATTCTTTGTGTGTCACTTTTCTGCCTTTTTAAAGCTGCACTAATGCATTGTTAAAGGTCCCATGTCATGCTTTTCTGGTTATTACCCGTCCCCTTGTGTGTTATGAAGGTTTTTCTGCATGTAAATTGCATGCATGTAAAACTCTAACACAGAGAAGACCTGTCTATGCTGCCCCAGAACGCCTCGTTGGAGATTTCTCTTTTTCTTCCTGGGTACAGTGACGTATTTGGGTATAGTTACGTCCGCGGAGCCGTTACGTTATTCACACACACACTCAATCTTTTCTCAGCTGCAGCTCCGCCGATTTCTCCGCCTGAAACAGCGGGACGCGGCGAGGCTGTGAGTCGGTGTGTGAGCACACACACAAACTCCCAGCCAGGCTGCAGGTGTGTGTGCTCGGGCTGGGTTTCGCTGTGTCTCGCTGTCTCGCAGACGGCCACTGGGCTCACAGGGAGGGAGGGGGGGGGGGCAGGAGCTCCAACAAGCCGTTTAGGACAGACTATACAGAGATGCTGTATGAGAAACCAATTTGAGTTTGGGATATTGCACAATATACATCTATTCTAGTAGACCCCAACAATGGAATTATGATCAGTAGAAATGGCCATGACATGGGACCTTTAAATGGTATGGCTTTCATTGAGTGCATAATTCTGCCAAAGCTGGTTTCATTTGTGAAAAATAATGTCTGCATCCGATCTCGACGATAAAAGCCCGGTCCAAAGTGTAATGAGTTCTTCCTTGCCCAATGGGACACCCTTATTCCAAGTTTCATGAAAATCTGGCCTGCAGTTTTTCCGCAAACAAACAATGAAACCAATACATATAACCTCCTTGGGTAAACTAACAATGGATCAAATCACCATGTTTTACGGCTTCTGCAGCCTCTTTACTGTTATTGGTTCAACCCTACAGCCCTCATCAACTCAGTTTTCTTCGTTCTATGCAAACGCTCTAATAAAACCCACTATGGTCTACCTTCCCTGCAACAAATAGCAGGTGGAGCTAATCAGCAACTTGCTGATGGAAAAAGTGGAACAATTAGTGGTTAAAATGCCAGATAATGCAACATGTAAAAGAGTTGCACTGCCACAAAATGAATCAGTTAAGGTTTAAAGATGTAGTACATTTGACGAGTTCATGGTCGAGGTGAAGCTACGTCTTTAATTTCAGAAACATGTCTTAGGTAGGAAATACCAGTTAATATTAGCTTCGGTGCATATATCATGATATACGTTTTTGAATGTTCTGTTATCCCGGTTTAGTTAACACTTTCTGTATGGTTTCACTTCCTGTCTTTGTGTTTTCCCGCCTTTTGTGATTGTCTGCCCGACCCTGATCCTAGTAACCTGTGTGTAATGTCCTTGCTCTCCTTAGGCGCTTTCACACCAAATGCTTTCCCCAGGAATAGTCCCCGGAACTTTTATTTCCTGGAACTATCTAGTTAATCGCGTTCACACCGGAATAAGTCTTCTTCTGCTTTGGGTTTACTGGCAGGCCGCAAACAACTTGATGGTGTATACTGCCACCCGAAGTCCCCGGCCGGAAGTCCCCGGAGTTGGGGACTGGCTTCAGTAGAAGCTGCTGGGACTCCGAGCAGCTTGGTGCGCGGGGCTAATGCTAATAATGCTAGTGCGAGCAAAGAAAATGGCGGCTTCACAAAATCTTTTCAGAGTTTTACGGGGCGTGGTTTGCAATCTGCCCAGCCAATCAGAAATTGGAACTTTTTTCTCCCCAGGAAAGTACCTGCTCTCTAGCAGGGACTAAAAAGGGGTGAAAAGGTTTGCAAAAAAAGAGTTCCAGATCTTTTTTGTGTGAACACAAAATCCCAGGAACTATTGGAACTATTCGTGGGAAAAGTACTCCGGTGTGAAAGCGCCTCTTGTGTTTTTGCCAGCCCTCTCCAGTGTGTCTTGCCAATATAAATAGTTCTGTGCGTATTTGCCTATCTTCCCAGTGTTTTCCGTCAGTCGGTTGTCAATATTTCCAATGTGGTGGTTCTACTCGTCCATGTTCTCCCTTTAGATTTGCTGCTGGTGTTCCCTGCATCACCCGATTATACTTTTGTATTACCTTTGATTAACATTTTTGAACCAGCTTTCCTTTAACAAAGCTCGTCTTTTGTTCTTACCTACGTTCCTTTCTGTTTTGCATTTGGGTCCAACTTCCTCCCATATCCCGTGACAGCATCAATGCTTCTGTGTGTAATCTCTGTTGATGTGTCATTAAATTAAATGCACAGCACACAACAGCATGGGTTACAAAGGGCATACATCTTTGATGATAGTTTAAATATGCTTTCGCATCAGAAAAGACCGTTGACTCTCGACACAGGGGAAAGTCTCTTTCATCAGTCGGTTAGTTATTAAATTAGGGAGAGAGCTTTTGAGTAATGACTGAATAGGAGGGACAAAAAGCCTGCGTTCAAACTCCAAAAAATTGAAAGGATCTATTTGAATTCTTTGTTCATAGGATAAAATCGGCCATGATGACGGTGATGAAATATAAGAAAGATTGTGTCAAATAACTTAGCCTGAGGATGACTGGTAAGAAACAACTTGGAAGTAAAATCATCAAAACGAGCGGTTGCATCACAAAAATACCCGACAAATCCAGTGTTTTTGCAACTCATGTTGATGCATTTCTAATTTCTGCCCTCACACCAAACGGTTTCAAGTGTAGGACTTTCTTTTAACTTTAATTTTGAGTGAAGCCAACTCTCAGGTCTTATGACGGAGGGCATGAAGCGGCATTATGCTTCTCATTATCACTGGATCCAACTGCTCTTTTACCCCGGGCTGCTGGCAAAGCTCATTAAAACAGCCCAACAATGGATTCACATTCTGAACTCGGACATTTCTCTCTGTCAGACTTGGTGTGGAATGTCACAGACATGTTTTTTTCTTTCTTTCAGATTCTTGTATAAGTTGTCGCAGCTGTCATGGCAGGAGGTAATTTGGAGCTGCCACCTGGTAACCAAATGGGTGCTGCAGTCCTCACACCTTTTTAATAATAAGAAATACAATCCCCACTAACCACCTGCTCTTGATTGGTCTTATTTGGTGGCATGAAATAACCCAAATCCAAGTCACATTTGTTGGAATATCAAATCTGCTGCATAGTGGAGATGGCATTGGTGAATATTGTCGTAATGGCTAGTAATGTGTCCTGCAAGGCTACAATACAATGGATAGAAGAGGAAGGAGGTTGATTCTGACTCAATATTTATTCATTGGGGATATTGCCTTGGCAGAGAAATACAGAGAAAAACACCATTATCATAAATATAAAAATGTACATCAGTACATAATGTAAATCATTTTGACCTCTGGTGATAAGGAGCCAGCGTTGTGTCAAATTACATTTTCTGGTCGTGTTAGAACAACATCACAAAATACCAAATAAGAAGTAAATGACTTCAAAAGCGCCCCATAACTTCATTATTTGGCACGACTTTCCTCTGGGGCTCAAAATGTGTTTTGCATGATAAAATATGCAGTAAGAGAAACAGAAAGCACCTATTCTGCTGCACATACATGTAATTGCACTGCAGTATTGTAGCTACTGGCGTTCATTTAATAACTTGTAGTCGAATGTAAATGTGCATGCTTTCCTAAAGTGAGCCCTCTAAACATTCCTTGTCTTTTTGCATATGTTAATACACCCAGTGTCTGTGCATATATATGTGTGTTCTGTTTGGTGATTGTTCTGCCTGTAGTCATGTTGGAACGTGAGCAAATAATGTCAACTACGAACTAAACTGTAGCGAAGAAGAAGGTCTGAAGTGTGTGTGTGTGTGTGTGTGTGTGTGTGTGTGTGTGTGTGTGTGTGTGTGTGTGTGTGTGTGTGTGTGTGTGTGTGTGTGTGTGTGTGTGTGTGTGTGTGTGTGTGTGTGTGTGTGTGTGTGTGTGTGTGTGTGTGTGTGTGTGTGTGTGTGTGTGTGTGTGTGTGTGTGTGTGTGTGTGTGTGTGTGTGTGTGTGTGTGTGCAAGTATTAATGTATTTGCATGTTATTATTTGAGACTTAATTGATTTCCCATTAAGTCTGAGTGGAAAACTGGCACTGTTCAGCTCACATGGCCTGCAGCAGAAGTTAGGCCTCTATTGGCTTATTTGTGTGTGTGTGTGTGTGTGTGTGTGTGTGTGTGTGTGTGTGTGTGTGTGTGTGTGTGTGTGTGTGTTTTTACGCATTCAGAGTAAGTACATTTTCGGAAAGTGAGGGCACTTAACCTCACTTTTCTCCTCGCCTTTAGAAAGATTTTAAAGTAGGCATACTTGAGGCTTTTCAAGGGTACAACAAGTAAGATTTGATGGTTTTCTGTTTGCAAACACATTTAAAGTTCGTCCTTCTCTCGAACTCAACGAGGGCTACAAAATCCAACTCTAGATTCCTTCACATTTTTGATTTACCTTTGTCTGTTTGAGGCTTCCATTTCTAATGGTTCTTCTTTGATGCATGATTATTATCCGGCCTTTCTTCGTTGATAATATCAAGAATAGTCTTGGCATCACATACAGGTATAGGTTATCTACAGACACTGCGACATAGTGGGTCACTCACATGTGATGTTTGAGGGAATATTTTATAAAGGAGTCTACAGATTAATTGTTAACGTTATTATAATTGTTTTAGCTTGGTGTTGGGGTTAGGCACAATATCAATCATTGTCCTCACAAATAGAAGGTGTGTGTGTTGCAGAATATGTCTAGATTAGAGCAGTTTTAGTTCTCCAAAGCAAGATCATTTTGGCAAAAAAAGCTAATTAATCCGTTGTTCTTGCATTTAGGGAATAATGTGTAATTGGCATGGTTATTCCTGTGTGTGAGATGGATACCTTATAGAGTCAGATAGCATTGGTACTTTTGGGAGGGAGCAGGGAGAAGGTAATGGGATTTGGCATTAGCTGAGGTTTAATACACACTTTTCTCCGTGTAACAGCCCGGATCCGACCACAGCGATATTGATTTGAAACAGTGATCCGTCTTTGTATTTGAGCCAGACAGCAGGAGAGACTGCGCTGAGCTAATAGCCTTCACTCACCTGCGAGCAAAACATGCTATGAGAACACAGAGGTGAAGTGTGTGAGTGGCAGAGCGAGTGAGTGTGCAGAAAGGTGTTTGTGTGAGGGAGAAGTCACAGTGGGAGTTGGACGGCCTGTCTGGAATGGGTGTATTTGCATTTGTGAGATGGGAGTATGCATGAGTGCACACGTGCATATGTTTGTGTGTGTTTGCATATGAGGAGTTTTAGCAGAGTGAGACCTCCCGGCGCTTCTCGCTCACCTATCCCCTGATCTCTGTGAGATAACAGAGCTTACTGACATTTGAATATTCTGACTCCTCGGCTGGAATATCAATTAAAACAAAGGAGGCACATGCAGTTTTCTCCTTCCTCTCCTCTCCTGCTGTGCTCATTTCTTCTGTCATTTCGGCGGCACAGAAAAAAAGGCAAACACTTCACATGGGCACGTTAAAAGCTGAACAGACTTGCCACACCACGGGAGGTTTCAAAGAGTTTGCATGGAGCTGAAGTCCTCCAAGTGGCTCATTGTCCCCTGGGCCCAGTAGTTCAACACTTTGAATCCAAATCTGATCAAATCAGATTATAGTTCAAAACCAAAAAACAGGATTAGGATCACTTTGATATCCGATCAGATCAGGAAATCCAATCCAAGCTTTAATCTGGATCAAATCTTCAAAACGGGTAGTTCAAACCAACAACACAGGATTGGGATCAATTTGATCCCAAAAAACTGGATTATCCTGATCCCACCAGAGGGGTGGATTTCCAGTGGATTACCAGAGCAAAATGTACTGTACAATAATTTATTTTAAAATATGTTTCAATATAAATAATATGGCAACGTTTGTTAACTGAAATAATACACAATTTTTAGCCTTCATGGGAAATACATTTTATTTTTCAGTATTTGCTCACGTTTGTGGTGGCCTATTTTGTTTTCAACCAAATGTTGATGACATAAATGCTTATGCTCATAAAAGTATCACAACAAAGATTGTCAATCACAAATGTAATTTAGATTAAAGAAAAAATATCTTCAACAAAAAAAAGTCCATCATCTGTAAGTAATTGCGGACAATAGATGCATCTGCAATGTGGTCTCTTGTCTTCCTTGTATTATTTTTCCTATCCACTAGATGGAGATCGGTAGGATTAAAGCACTGATATTCAGGATCTAGTCATCTTTAAAAATCGTAATCTGGATCAGGCTGATCCTATCCTGAATTGCTTTGAACTCCAGGGACAACATCTGGCCGACTTGTCTGATCCTGGATCACAAAAAATGGGATTTCAAAATCTGATCGGATCTGATTGAGATTAAAAGTTTTGAACTCCTGGGCCCAGGCAATTAGAAGAGACGAGATGTGATGCTTGCGATAGAAAACTTTCCCCTTTTCCTCCAAGCTGCAATTTTGGCGGATTTGATTTGTTTCAATTTCCCTCTAATCTCGCTGCCTCGTGCGCATTAGGATGTGTGGAGCTGCGTGTGAATTGGGGGCGACGATGATGATGAGAAATGTCCAGTTGCTTTGAGTAACGAGCCAGCCTGAAAAACGGAGGGTTGCATACATCTGCATATATAACTCATATGTAACCAAGAGCACAGTGAAATCAAGCCATTCGTCCTCAACTTGAACTTGGCCTTGCAATAATGTAAAATGACTTCATTAGTCTTTATATTTATTAAATTGTAAATAGAGCCGCAGCAGAGCCACTTAAAAGGGAATATTTGCATCTTACAAACATGTGAAAAATCCAGTAATGCTGAGAGGAAGCACTTGGGCTGTGTTATTATTGGTCCTAAGATTTATGCAATCAATTCAAAACGCAGTGGGAATTACTGATGCCCCGAGGGAAAGCGGTTCAAAAGTTATCACGATAAAGTCACAATTCATAACTCTTGAAAGCCCCAGAGGAAGGAGACAAGGGAGACACAGAGGGAGGAGACACTTACAGAGGCATATATAGAAAAACGTTTTTTGTTTAGCACTTTTCATACAAAGGATGCAGCTCAAAGGGCTTTAAAGAGGCCATAAATGCCATTTTCCAGTTTATGTAGTACTTAGTGTCTCTACTGTGACATGTGTCAATGCTTTAATGCTGCAGCACCTCTTTTCACCCTCTGTCTGAAACCAGAGCCCAGTCTGCTCTGATTGGTTAGCTGGCCGGCTCTGTTGTGATTGGTCAACCGCTTAGAGATGTCCCGCCCCTTAGCCTATCACGTACAATGTGTTACAGCGCCAATAGAAGCGCCTACTGTATGTTCCTGAAGTAAACAAAGGAGTCCAATGGAGGCGTTTCGGGCGGTGTAAATATCTGGAGGGATTTTCACAAAAAGCTATAACACACGAAAGGAAAGGGAAAACCCAAAAAACATAATAAAGCCTCTTTAAAAATGTCTACCGAGTTAGACGAACTCTCTACCCAGCCTGGAGACATACATTTGTGAAAGGCAGGTATTGACTTATTGTGTTCTGTTTGTGCTCCTCCTTCTATCTGACTCAAAGGAATCTGCTGAGTAACTTTGTTTGGGATGAGGTTACAGCAAACTGTAAATTCTCCCACGCACTGGAGAACCATCCAGAATAAACACGGCAGAGATGGAGGGAATAATGAAGCCTCTTATCTCTGCATCTCAAACAACAATCTCTTCTTCTTCCTCCTCTCGCCTTATCCTGATATCTTTACTCTCCCCTTTCTTTCTCTTTCCCTTTATCTTTCCCTTTCTCTCCATCAATCCATCCTCCCCACCTATCTACAGTTGTTGCCTTGGTAACAATACAAAGAGATTTTATTCGCAGCTCTGTCACCGTGGCAACGCTTGGCTTTCCTCCAGGCCGTTGTTGGCAGCCCTCCGGTCCGCTGCAGCCGGCTCGAACTGACCGCCGTCGGATCGAGACGGTCCGTTTACTGGAAACTGCTCAAGTGCTGCTGTGTGCTCAGGAGGAGACGCTCAAGAAGAAGGAGGTGGAGGTGGAACTGCTGGAGATTCAGTGTTTTGATTGTGGTTTGATTGTCAAAGCATTCAAGATCCAAAGATTCAAAGGCTTTATTGTCTCATGCAAAACAATAAATCCCAGGCTCCTCTGACATAGCAACATACTGTGAAAAAAGACAGAATTGTTGGTTTAAAGTGGCCCATACTAATCTCCAGGGTGATATTTGTCTTTTGTGTCTCTACTGAGACATGTTTCCATGCTTTAATGTTCAAAAAGCTCTTTATTTTTCTCATACTGCCTGTGCTGCAGCATCTCTTTTCACCCTCTGTCTGAAACCAGAGTCCAGTCTGCTCTGATTGGTTAGCTGGCCGGCTCTGTTGTGATTGGTCAACCTCTTAGAGATGTCCACGTACAATGTGCTATAGCGCTAGCCAATAGCAGCACGAGTGTATCAAAAGCTGCTTTCACACCAAGTACTTTGCCGTACTTAGTTCCCAGCACTTAGTTCCCCCATGGAACTAAGAGCCGATCGCGTTCACACCGGAGTAAGTTCCCTGAGGGAAGATTACGCAAATGAAGCCGCTGACGTCACTTCTTCTTCTTCTGCTTTGACTTTACTGGCAGGCCGCAAACAACTTCACGGCGTATACTGCCACCCGAAGTCCCCGGCCGGAAGTCCCCGGAGTTGGGGACTGGCTTCAGTAGAAGCTGCTGGGACTCCCAGCAGCTTCTACTGAAGCCTTCCGAGTAAATCGCCAGAACGCCGACACCTCCTCATCACTCCACCGCTCCCATGTTTGTTTTTTTGTGTTGCCATAAGTTAGTCACTCTCCGTTGGTGCGCGGGGCTAATGTTAATGCTAATAATGCTAATGCCAGCAAATACAATGGCGGCTTCAAAAAACTTTTCAGAGTTTTACGGGGCGTGGTTTGCAATTCGCCCTGCCAATCAGAAATTGGTACTTTTTTCTCCCCAGGAGAGTCCCACCATATAGCAGGCACTAAAAATGGGGGTAAAAGTGCTCTGAACTAAATTCTCTTTTTGGTGTGAACACAAAATTCCAGGCACTATCGGAACTAAATGGGAAAAGTACGGGTAAAAGTACTCCGGTGTGAAAGCGCCTATAGTGATGTCACTATATTACAGAAGTAAACAAAGGAGTCCAATGGAGGTGTGACAGGTAGGGGGGGAGTGTGTGGGAGAAAAACTCCCTTTGGAGGGAACACACAGATTTACATGCACACAAACGTAGGAAAGGGAAACTCCAAAAAGCAATAGGGCCCCTTTATCTTGGATGATATTCTCCTCACACTAAAGGGTTTTTCTTTTACGGAATAAAACCCCCTTTCCTGAGTTTTGTGGAACCCCAGTTTTGACAGAGGTTTAAACTAAAGCTTGTGTTTGAGATGTGAAGAAAAACCTCCATGATGATTGTGTTGAGAAGAGATAAATGTCACTCTGCTCCTTGCGGGACCATAATTTTTTGCTACACCCCTGCTGGTGGAGCTCAGTTATTGCTGCAGACGGTAATGCTGCACAGCTGGTGCGGAAACTGTGCGCCACTCGCGAGACGCAGCCGCCAGTTGGCGACTAATGGCTTATTACAACAGCACCAGGAGACGTGACATTTGGGATGTATTGTGCCAATGAGTAAAATGCACTTTAGAGATGTCACACTAATGGGATTGTGTTTTGGCAGGCTGCTTCTGGCAGGGGTTGGGAATCTCTAGGTTTTCCAGGCCAAACTGGCTTTAAAACTCCGGCAACTGATTCGTGTAAGAGTGTCAGTGTTAGTTGTCGGCAGTCTTTTGTCTGAGTGTGACTGTTGTTGTTTTTTTCAACCACTGACTTTGTCTCTGCTTCACACCAGGGCCTATTCAAATGAGTTCTCAGTGGTTTTTTTCAGCATACATCAGCCTCGTCCTTATCATTGTCATAGTGACGGGCAGGACACAATGACAACAAAATCACTTCAAGGAAGAGGCACTTGGCTGATTGTTGAATTCAAGTTTCATTTACTCATCCCACGGAGTACTACTCAGCCGGTGTGAATTGTCGTCTGCTATTTTCTTAAGATTTGTCATCATTTGCACTTTATACTTTTGCCCAGTGCTTTTTCCTGTTATACTTAAATGCACTTTGTCTATTTAAAGATCACCTATTTTTTGCAAAATCGACTTTGTCATGTCTCTTCTACATCAACATGTGTCTCCTCTTCTGCATGTCTCTTCTACATCAACATGTGTCCCCTCTTCTTCATGTCTCTTCTACATCAACATGTGTCCCCTCTTCTTCATGTCTGTTCTACATCAACATGTGTCCCCTCTTCTTCATGTCTCTTCTACATCAACATGTGTCCCCTCTGTGGAAAGAGACTCTGAAAGTTTCAGGAAAAAAGATTCGCTCACTGTTTCTCCTGATCTATTTATATAAAAACCTGTCTGAAAATGAGCTGATCAGATTTGGGCCACTTTATGATGTCATAACGATGTTTTGTCTTGTGTAACCATTAGCCAATCAGCAACCAAGGTAACCCCCCCCCCCCCCTTATCACCTGAATCTCCTCCTAGAGCACCATTGAGTTCTTTTTAACCAAATCTCTCTCAGAGGGGCGTGGGGAGGGGCTCCTTATTTTCATCTAAAGTAGCAGACAGAGAATCAGCACTTTGGAAACAGGGCTGAAACAGAGGGGATTATGGGTAATGCAGCAATGATCTGTTTGGTATTTGGAGCCAAACACTTCAGAGACATGTTTTGAGACCTATAAAACATTGATAAAATTGAAAAACAGAATAATAGGGGAGCTTTAAACATAACATTTCAATGTAAAGGCACATCACATTTCACCCTCGGCTTGTTGACAATTTCTACGGCAGACAACCCTCCAGCTTTTTCCCCCTATATCCCACTCACAACACACATATATATATATGTAGAGTATGTAGCTGTCACCATGTAATCCAAGGTGTAAGAAGATAAAAGGCTCCTGTCACAGTTCAGGGACTGCTGGCGAAGGAAATGGTGACACAGCGGAAACTCTCCTCTGGAGGCTGCACTGTCACTGAGGCCTCCCATGTAAATAAAACCTGATGAAGTAGCTTCTAGGGTCTTTTCGGTGGGAAAAACGTAAAAGAAATGCACTTCGAGGTGCTTTTTAGGTAGAGAAAATACTATAAAGTACCTTCTAGGATGACTTTCTCTTTAAGAAAACAAGATTCACTGTTAAAGAGCCCTATCATACTTATTTTCAGATTCATATTTGTATGTAGTGTCTCTACTGTGACATGTCTCCACGCTTTAATATTCAAAAAGCTCTTTATTTTTCTCATACTGCCTCTTTTCACCCTCTGTCTGAAACCAGAGCCCAGTCTGCTCTGATTGGTTAGCTGACCGGCTCTGTTGTGATTGGTCGACCACATAGAGATGTTCCGTCCCTTTAAAGGTCCCATGTCATGCTTTTCTGGTTCTTCCCCGTCCCCTTGTGTGTTATGAAGGTTTTTCTGCTTGTAAACAGTCTGCTGAGTCACAAACCCTCAAAGTACACCCTGTAGGGAGTAAACCTCTAACACAGAGAAGACCTGTCTGCCCCAGAACGCCTCGTTGGACATTTCTCTTTTTCCATTGTTTGCTTCCTGGGTTCTGTGACGTGTGAACACCCAAATCAACAACAAATGACCGGATTGGCCCAAATGGACCAACCCGCGGAGCCCCTCACACACCAGGGTCCTTTGGCTAACTAACAGGGAGTCCCATTGACTTGCATAGAGCTCCCTGAACGCTGGTAATAGACGAGTTGGGATGGTGGAGAAATGCTCTCCACAGACCCATTCTCACAGCGTTACAAACCTTTTTCTTACTCAATATCAAGCCACACTTATTGTTTTTACTTCGGCTGTGAGTGTTTGTGTGTGCTCAGGATGAGTTTCGTTGAGTATCGCCGACCCGGAAACCTGTCCGCTCCTTGCAACGTCCCGACCAATCAGAGCACACTGGGCTCACATGGAGGGGGGGGGGCAGGAGCTCCAACAAGCCGTGTAGGACAGAGAGTGAATACACATACTATACAGAGATGCTGGATGAACCAATGTGAGTTTGGAACATTGAACAATGTAAACCTATTCTAGTAGACATCAACAATGGATTTATGATCAGTAGAAATGGCCATGACATGGGACCTTTAAAATCAGGGCATCAATTGTTTTCCTTAACGAATTTGACTTTGTTCTGTTTTGCTGGGTCTTCATACAGATGGAAAATCGAATGGAATCGGTGTCAGTATGTTTTCTGTTTGGTATTATTTAGATATGCTCTTTCTTAAGTAATTGAAAAGCTTGATGCCATAATAGCTTGTTGAACAATCCCTCTTTTCTCTTGCACTTAATCTTCTCAGACTTGATATGCAGTGTCTTAAAGTGAAGTGTTCCTCTTCCCTCCTCTCCGTTTCCCTCGGCTCTCTGCCTCTCAGCACACTTTTGATGTAATAATCGAACGCCTTGCAATAATTTTGGAAAGACGTTTATTTATAGCAAGTAAAAGTTCATACTGTAAGTCAGCTGCCACCTGCGTCGTGTCATGAAGTGAAGATCTAAATGTCTCACAGATGTCAATTCAAAAGACATTTCAGAGATGTTTTTCTCTGTGGAGTTAAAATTAGTTTCTCTTCCTTTCTTTTCTTCAAAGTGAGGAGTTGACAGGTAATATTTACAAGTGATGTGAAACAGGAAATGAACCCAAAGGAGCACAAATTATTGTGTAGCACTGTAAAAACCACTCTCCTTAAAGCGTATGGCACGGAAAAAGTGTCTATCAACCTCGCAAGAACAGATGCCTGAATATTTATGCACTCTTAGGGCTTAAATGATCTTTATTTTTATCTCTTCGAAATGTGTGAGTTCAATCTCAGAGAAAGTCCACGATATTGACACTTTATCATGAGAAAAATTATCCAGGTTTTTTCCCCATCAAATTATGACTTTAATCTTGGAATTTCTGAGTATTCGCTCTTAATTCTACCCACAATATTTATTTGTATGACTCACAATGGCGTTGTAACTTTTCTTTCTGGTAGTATATATCAGCATTATTCATGGGAATTGCCTTTTAGTAAGAATAACTTTAACGGGACGTGAATGTTCTCAGGGTTTGTAGAAGATTAGACATCTATTCAACATAAAACATCTCTCTCCATCAGCTGACCTTTCTGCTGTGATTATTCCTCTCTCACAGCAGCAGCTGATTGTCTGATTATAGAGAGAGACACATGATGGAGATGTCAGACACAGCGGCTGGTGAGATGTTTTACTGACGCTGTTTGGTGTGCTAGTTTATTGTGTGTGAGTGTGTGTGTGTAAGTAAAAGAGAGCGACAGAGAGGCAGAGGGAAGAGAGCTGGAATAAAAAGATGAAAGTACCACACGGCTGAAAGCGAGGAGAAGTGTGTGTGTGTGCACGGGTAGATGTGAGAGTTCGCAGATGTTCAGAAAAAAAGCACCTTGGTAAGTCTGTGAACATCTGAGTATGTGTGAAAGTGTGTTTGTGTGAAAAAAAATGTCTAGCAGGTTTGTGTGTGTTTGTGCATGAAATATGGTGCACCCACATGTATCCTCTTTGTGTGTGTGTGTGTGTGTGTGTGTGTGTGTGTGTGTGTGTGTGTGTGTGTGTGTGTGTGTGTGTGTGTGTGTGTGTGTGTGTGTGTGTGTGTGTGTGTGTGTGTGTGTGTGTGTGTGTGTGTGTGTGTGTGTATATATGTGTGTATGTGTGTGTGTTTATCTGTGTGTGTGTGAGGAGGCCTGGGCACAATACTTGGAGAAAAAAAAAAAGAGCCATTGACAGCTTCGTGCTGAAATGCACTCTGGGAAAAGCAAAGGGGAAAGCAAGAGAGTGGCCTATATGACAGCCGGTGCACTGCTGAGAGAGTGTGTGTGTGTGTGTGTGTGTGTGTGTGTGTGTGTGTGTGTGTGTGTGTGTGTGTGTGTGTGTGTGTGTGTGTGTGTGTGTGTGTGTGTGTGTGTGTGTGTGTGTGTGTGTGTGTGTGTGTGTGTGTGTGTGTGTGTGTGTGTGTGTGTGTGTGTGTGTGTGTGTGTGTGTGTGGGGGTGTGTGTGTGTGTGTGTGTGTTGGTGCATCCAGGTGTGTTCTGTACAGCAAGCATGCATGTTTTTTTGCTGTGTGTATGTATGGTGACTCGACAGTGTGCAGTGTGTGTGTGTGTGTGTGTGTGTGTGTGTGTGTGTGTGTGTGTATGCATGCAGACATACTGTATGTGGGTTTATTTGGCTTTGAGTGTCTGTTATCTTTATGTGTTTGGTTCTGGAGTAATTAGGTCTGGCCTTCAGCAATCCATTTCCTGTCAGCGAGGACAAAGAGAGACCTGCTGATGGACCATCTGCTGCCCAGGTGCTCCTCTCCGTCCTGCAGCTCACTCTCACTGCCTGACCCCGGCGGCAAATCGCTGTCAACCCCTTCGTAAAATAGATCTCATCGGCAAGGAATGATTAAAAGTGGTGGATGTTGCTGTCCATTTTGCACATGGCACCATTGCTCTCCTGCAGACAGAGTACTTTATCTGCTGGAAATAAGCAAGCTCGCAGGCTAATTTGTTTAAATAGGACGCAGATGTTGCAGCCATGTCTAACAGTTTTATTTATTTTAAATCAGTGTTATGTAGTTTTGCTGTTTTGAATCTTGCCTCCTAAGGCTTCTGGATACATCATGACAAGGACTTTCCTGGGTCACCTGTGGATCTCAATGCAAAACTTTGTATGCCCAGCCTACACTGTGAGTGATGCAACCTTTCCACATAAAATCAATTCTACACAGCAAGCCAATGGTATATACAGAGGTCGGCTCGCAGGCTTTCCTTGTTACATTTATTTTACCATGAGATTTTGAAAGCATGTGTACCTGATGGTCAAATAACTAACTGTTGTGTGTATCTATCATTCTTATATTTGCAAACAGCATCCCAGAAACCAATGAAACTAGCTCCTCAACCCTTTATTGAATGGATGCACTTTGAGGAAGAAAAACAAACTGTAAATAAAGCATTAACATGTAATACAAACAACATACTGTTATTGTATATTTGTACTAAACATTGGGATATTATTTAAAGTCAAGTTTATTGACTCCTGATGAATGTAAGTCAAATAATCACTCCCTTTTTTGCTCTGTTTTGGTCCCCACCAGCTTCTGCTTCCTAAAGGCTTTGCTATATATGTTGTATTTCCTGTAGTGTGTTTATATTAGTAAGCATTACAAGTGCTTGAATAAGTTAGCATGGAAACATTGTACAATACACTAACATTGCATATCTATACAAGTCTTCTAACACTGTACCAGTTCCATATATTTTTTACATTACATGTCACTTGTTAGAAGCTTTTATCCAAAGCAACTTACATACTCAATACTGTGGACAATCCCCACAGGAGCACTTTGGGGTGAAGTGTCTCAGGGACACAACGACATGCTGACTGCAGTGGGGTTTGAACCTGTGACCCCCTGATCTGAACACCAATGCACAATCCACTGCACCACACGCCTCTATATATCCAACAATTCAAGTCTGTTCATTTCCTCTGACATATGTTACCTACTGTACCATCCACACTGTAACAGTATAATAACAAGCTGTCATGAAAAGACATTTAACATTGAAAATGTCCCTCACAAGGATATATATACTCCTCAAGAAATACACACTGACTGCCTCTCATTTACACAGGCAATATGTTTGACTGAAGAAGTGCAAAGTCTTTACAGAGAATTGTATGAGAAGAAGAATGATTTATTCAACTACTCCACATTATATACCCTTCAAAAGAGCATAGAGGAGCCCAGCTTAGCACAGTGCAGTTTATCCCTGAGAGCCCAGAGCCCACTCTCTGTGTGTGAATACTGTGTTATCTCAGTAGAGAGAGAGAGAGAGTGTGTGTGTGTGTGTGTGTGTGTGTGTGTGTGTGTGTGTGTGTGTGTGTGTGTGTGTGTGTGTGTGTGTGTGTGTGTGTGTGTGTGTGTGTGTGTGTGTGTGTGTGTGTGTGTGTGTGTGTGTGTGTGTGTGTGTGTGTGTGTGTGTGCGCGCGCGTGTGTGCGTGTGCGTGTGCGTGCGCGCGTGTGTGTGTGTAGAGAGGAAAGGGTCTCCAGGGTGATTGGCCGGTCAATCCTCTTGACAAGATGACTCGTTAGAGACGAAAGCACTTTGATGTGAACACCATGACACGCCTGACTTTAACTTTAGTTACGCTTTGAGGTTCAGCTTTACAATTACACTGACACGTATGACATTGATGTTTTTTATCAGATGACTTTTGATCCAGGCTAAGGGAGTAACAGATTACACTAAATAAACAGGATACCAAAAAAAGTAACTGTATTACTTTATAGTTAAGAGTTAAGTCTGAGTTGCTTCTTTGTCTAAGCGTCTTTCTGATAATACATTTCTCCACAAATTAAAAAGTGTCTAGTATGGGATTTTCAGAACCCTCTTTTTGATCGTATTATAGTTGTCTTTTTATTACATTCACAATTTTATTAGAGACCGTCTAATCTGCAACGCAAGGATAATGGATAAAAAGGGGGGGGGGGAAGCTCAAAAAAGTGAAACATGATATATTCTGACTATCAAGGCATGTCTACTTTCAAACATTACCACGTGATGAAGCAAAACATCATTGGATCTCAAAGTTCAAACACACAGTGTAAAGAGACGGCAAAGTGAGTCCCAGCAACGCTGTCAGTGGTTTCCCCCCAGGCTATACATCGCTTTCTCTTCACTGATTAGAGTCTGACTCCTCCTGGTCTGAAGCTTTCCAAGGGAATGGTTCATTTTCACAGACGATGATTTTTCCTGCCTTGGGCCATGCATGAGAATAACATACACATTTTCTGAAAAGCTGGAGTGCTGTTTTCACTATATAATTGATGTTCCGTGAAATAGAATGATTTGCAAAATTATGAAAATATATAGGAAGCTTTTTAAAGGCTAAAAGATGTATTCTTTACATTTTGATTGCAGGCTTACAACAAAAAACAGTTTGGTTTATTTGTTTATAGTGTCGTGGACAGTCCCCATTGATTAACTGTCACAAAAAGCAGTAAATGGAGAAGCTATAGCCAACATTGCTAATTTCCAGCTGTTGTCCCCAGCCAGATGATAATGGACACCCTTAATTTCACAATACATCAACTCCTAAGCGGAATTAAATATTCAATCATGCAAATAAATTAAATCCATATGAGTAACCCACATTTCAAACTCTCCTAACCATAATTTAAAGTCGCCAGAATTAATTTACCCCCCACAGCGCCCTTCAATCATAGATAATATTATCAAGGGGACTTAATGTAATTCTCAACCTAGAAAAAGACCAATCAGGAATAGCAAATAGGACGTGGCGTTTCCCCAAATAGACTCGTTATATAAATGTATACCATGATGACATCTTAGTTACACAAATGTATACGATGATGACATCTTAGTTACACATATGTTATTTTTGGAAACCAAAAGAAGGTGAGTCTAGTCCAGTAGAGTGGAGCCGTAACACGTTGTAGAGACACGGCGTATAGAGTAGCTTATTAACTTATCGAATCAACACTGTTGCTTTTTGCCTCAAAAGATTGGAAAACAGGCAGCATAATCTTAAAAATTCAAACAATAATAAATATAGTGTGTGAATAAATAACATTAGCCATTAAGCTAATTAACATTACAAGTATACATACAATTAGTTATTAAATGAACTGACAAAATGTTCAGTCAAACTAGTAATTAGGTGTTGATTTAGCATTTTTATTTACTGTACTGTTTCTTTAAAGGTAGGGTATGTAATTTTGGAGAAACCAGCTCGAGTGCGCTAGAATTTGAAAATACACAACCGGGAAAAATCTGCCCCTTCCTTCAGACTTCCTTACAGAGCCCCTCCTCCAACACACACAAACACGCACATGACCAATGAGGGCACGAGATAAGTTTGTGCACAGATGGAAAGCTGACAGGCAGGTAGGCCATCCAGTTATTTTAGCCGGGCCGGCTAAAAGGATTGGTCGATTGCGGAGATTATCTCTACAGCACTGAATTAAATTTACGAGACTACCCAGAAAGAGTCCATTTGAATGGTTTATAATCAGGGTTACTCACCAAAACTGCAAGTGCAAGATCTGAAAAAGGTTTAAAATGTAATATAATGAGTCAGCACTCTATGACACATCCTATTACCTTGACAGGAGTGGATCTGGGAGTTTTTTGCAGCCTGAAAATATTTTTTTTGTGGAAGAATGAAAGGAAACTACTCAGCAGTGTTAATTCTGTCACCAATTTTTTTATTTAGTCTTAGTCCTGTGTCAAATGTCAACCTTCCTCCTGTTTTTATTTAGTCAAGTTTTAGTCGACTAAAAGTCTGAGCATTTTAGTCTACTATTTCTCAGTGAAAACTGTTGACATTTGAGTCTTTTTTAGTCATCAGATTGTATTGAACATTTCAGTCAAACTAGTCTAGCCAAAACCAATAATTTATCATTTTAGTCAAACTTATTTCACAATAAGATAGTATCTTCCTTATTTGATGAATAACACAGGTTGAATGATTAAGAGTGCAGCTTTGCAGAAAATATCTGGTCAGGTTTGTGGTGTTTTTACCAGCTGTTTTATGGCCACATTCAGGGCCGATCATGCAGGCTGCATGGGGCCTCACATTGCACAGGGGGCCTCGGCTTATGAGCTTGGCTTGTGCGCAGTTCTCAGCGCAGTTCTCCTCGCACCCCCTAATACAATAATGTAGTATTTATATTATGGAATTGATTATTAGTATTATTATTAGTAGAAGTAGTTTATTTGCATTCATTATATTTTAATCTTTTTGAGGCTAGTATTTGGCAGGAAATACAGACGTATTCACCTGTAAACGCATACTGAACGACATACATGCACATTTACCATTTACCTCACTGTATTCAAAAGTAACTGTGTTGATAATAATAATAATAATAATAATAATAATAAACAGGAATTGTATTTGCAAAGTGCTTTGTTTCCAAGCATTTTTTTTTCACTCCTGTCGGTTGGCGGGGGAGGGGGCTCATCTCACAACATCGCTTGGGGCCCCAGGTTGGCCAGGGACGGCCCTGGCCACACTGCCTCCCTTCTGATAAAACGATGCATTCGCTTTTTTTCTTCGCCTCTTTCTCCCAAGCCGTGGTGGCAGACTTTTTCGTTGTCCGTCATTTTGACCGACAGGATTGTAACAGTCGTCATAATCCATTATTACCCGTGGGGTCTGTACACAACTCGTCACTCACTCGCACTGACGGGGGGGCGCGACCACTGCTCCTAAGCATGGAGCTCCCATGGCCTGTTGTTGCCATTTTATTTTCTGTTAAATAAGGTTAGTTAGACCCGAGTCTTTCTGACAGTTCAGTGTGCCGCTGGCCCGGTGTATTCAAATTTACCGCCGCGCGCAAGAGAGACACACACAACTGCTGCCCAACCGCAGCACCGGAAATGGAACTGCTGGGAGAAAAACTGATTATCAGAAATCTTACGTTATCTTTGATAATATTTCGTCTCCTCCTTTTTCTTCAACGAAAATAAAGAGAGATTTGGCAACGTTTTCATCAACGATATTGTATGTTGATTTCGTTACATATATTGTTTACTGACGTCGGTTCCGTCTCGTCATCGTCTCGTCTTTGTCATGGAAAAAAAGGTCGTTGACGAACATATTTCGTCATAGTTTTAGTCAACGAAATGAACACTAGGCTACTACTGAGCCCAGTAACTGAGAAGAACAACATTTGATAATGTGGTGCTGTGGTTTAGCGGTAAAATGCTTGCGAAGAATGAAAGGAAACTACTTACATAAGTAACTGAGACGAACGAAATCTCAGGGCGGGTGCTGTGGCTTAACGGTAAAGCGCCTGTCTAGTAAACAGGAGATCCTGGGTTCAACTCCCAGCAGCGCCTCTTTGTTGCCACGTTCAATGACATTCAATAGCAAATGTTTGGTATGGTTTGTACTTGAAAACGAAAAAGAAGCACCATGGTAACAGCCAATCAGTGTAACTGTAACGCCACGAGCTGGATAGAGACGGCAAAAATAAAGCGACAGAAAAGTTTGAAAGAAAGTGAGGAGGGAAGGAAATAAAGTTACAAACAAGTTAGAGGATTAACAAACAAACATTTTGTGAGCTAGACTTTATGTTCACAATCTGCCCATCTTGCTGGATTCTATTTTTCCATTTGAGTTTTGAACAAAGAGTTCAAATAGTTGGGGAGTTCAAGCTATTTTTTGTGTCAATTACATAGACTGTATGGTCAATTTTAGCGTGCTATTTCCTTGTTTTCAAGCTAAATGTGAAGCTGAATTAGCCTGCAGCCTTGCTATAACAGTCTGAATGTATTTTATTTGGTGCATTTTATGTTTTTTCTTTCTTTAAAGCAGATTCAAAAACAAAAATTCAACAGATATGGACAGGTGTAGTCAAGTTGGAAACACGCCATTGCCGTGTTTTTCAGTTAGATGACGTCACACATTAACGTTTATTTAACTGCTAGTCCTCCAAGCACTTCACAAGGAAACATGTACAACTAAAATATCTGTAGTTAACAGTGTTGTACAACAGGCAGTAGTGGAAAGTAACTCAAGTACTTTACTTAAGTACACATTTCAGGTAAATACTTTAGCCAAGTATTTTCATTGTACTACTTCATTTTAGAGGCAAATGTTGTACTTTTAACTCCACTAAATTTGTTTTAAAATTGATTAGTTACTTTACATTTCTTGCTTCTTAAATGTGAAGATTTGCTGCTTTTGCTTCAAAATATAAAAAATATTATGCTTTTACTCCTAATATTTGGTGTACATTCTCCCATTCTCCATGCATTAGGGTTAGTTGAAATTGAGTATTTTTACAGTGTGGTATTAGTACTTTTACTCAAGTAAAGAATGTGAATACTTTTTCCTCCACTGACAGAGGCCACGTGAATGTTGAGAGCGCCTTTGGGGTTCACATACCGAACACTGAGGATTAAAGATGAGTCCAATAAAGTGAAATATCGTAGGTTTCTTTAGGACCAACCCACTCACCATGGATAAAGACACTGATGCATCACCTGGATCACGGTAGGACTGAACCTTCAGTATTTCGGCTGTAACATGCACTGTAAGTCATTTAGACTGGTGAAGCACTTAACTAAAATAATGTTTACACACTTGGTGGTAAACATTGTTTATTGATCCTGTGTGGAAGGTGGGGGTTTGGACTCTCTATTGAGCTGCCTGTTATTTTTGCATTTCTCCTGGGCCCAATTGGTGTGCAAATGGGTTGTGTCACTGTGAGTTCAAGCAACTGAGAGGCACAAAGAGGTGATGGAGCCACCATATCTTTAATGTGTCACTTGTGTTTGTGGTTATTTCCCATCCTCTGCTTCTAAGCTTGAACCTAAAGTGAGGTGGTGGACAGCTGCATTCACTGATCAAGCCATATCTTGTTGCCTTTGCTAGCATCAAGTCAGTTGGGAGTTAAGTGGTGAAATGCAAATGTGTAAAGTTAGTTTTGTGTAGTTATTGCTCTACAAGTATATCAAATAGGGTGATTTGACAGGTGACAATGGTAGCGGTAGCGCTGATCAAAATGTGTTGATGATGTTGAGTAACACATAAAGCAAATACAAGAAGCTGATGATGCCCCTGATGGTAGAAGTAGACCTCGCTGCCAGATGGCTTAGAAACACAGAAAGCTCTTGTTGTGCCGCTCCGCTCTGCTGAGCAGAATTGGGGAAGGTAGAGAGGGATTGGCAGGGGAGTGGGAGGAAAGCAGGTTTGCTTTGTTTTCAGTTAAATTCCCTGGACTGTTTCCCCGCTGCCAATAGCTCTGGCAGTCTGAGTGATTAGTGCAAATTCACATTGTGTGAACGTGTGTTTGCTGTGGTGTGTGTTAGTATTCAGATGGGTGTGAAGGCAACATTTGTCTGCAGTTAAAAGGTGGATTCTCGCATGCACGGTTCATTTGAAGGTATAAAAACATTTACAACTGAGTCGAGGCTAATCCTGTTGCTGTGGTCGTGTGTCCTGGATCCTCTATCCTGAGTCCTGGACTTCGAGTCGTGGCTGAACCTGTCTCTGCGGTCCTGCCTGACTCTCATCACACTACTTCCCTGATGGCTCCCACAAGATTGCTGACATCCTCGTGGATTCATCTTATTATTACAGACACATGCATTTCCAAACGTTTGGACTACCTATGTTGTAAATGTATTATCTTTTCGATTTACACATGGCTTCTATTGCACGTCTGTCCGTCCTGGGAGAGGGATCCCTCCTCTGTTGCTCTCCCTGAGGTTTCTCCCATGTTCCCCTTTAAACTGTGGGTTTTCTCTGGAAGTGTTTCCTTGTACGATGTGAGGGTCTAAGGACAGAGGGTGTGGTATTGTCATACTGATATTCTGTACACACTGTGAAGACCACTGAGACAAATAACATTTGTGATATTGGGCTATATAAATAAACATTGATTGATTGATTGAACTAGAACAGTAGGTTTGATTTTGTCTGGCAGTGATCTTATGTTTGAAACCCAAGGACACAAACACTGTCTGCAGCTCTGCATGCATGAGGAAAGAGTTACGAGGGGATAGGACCCTGGAATATTTATTTATGGTGAATAGATGTGGATTTAAATATAGTGACTTGGTAGAATGAGGCACATTTCATCTTCCCCGGGACCTTTTATCTTTGCAGTTATTTTTAATGAAAGGCGTATTGCCGAATATAAACTCCAAGATGTGACGTTGATACACCTGCAAGCAAAAAAGTATGAAGGAAAGCGTAAATTAAGCCCCTAAAATAATAGTTTAACAATATTATTCTACACTTCTTGTGCAGCTTCAGTGAACGTCAGTATCAGGAGATGCAGAAAATAACCATTTTGGATGAACAATTATTGTCATTGTACCAAATACATTGCATTTTTTATTACTGCCTCCCTCTTAAAGCCACCTAATGTTTCAACAGTTCAAAGCTTTTAATGTAAAGTACAGGAAGCAGGAAATGTAGTTTTATCACCGGCAGTAAGTCAAAGCAGGGTGAGTAACATTCTTTTGTAAATGTCTTCTCTTTATATCCAGACATCAAGCATTAAACTACATTTTCTGATCATAAAATGAAGTCTTAAAATGTTCCAATACTTAACTAAAGCACCAGCAAAGACCCTCTGGATAATATTAAGGGCATTTGTTCAGTATCTCTCTCTCTAGAGCAGGGGTGTCAAACTCAATTTCATCAGCATTATGGTTGCACTCAAAGGGCCGGTTGTAACTTTAAGACTATATAAAAATATATATATAAATATATCATATATATAAAATAATGTATTATATTACATTATTGCCTCTGCATTGGATTATCGGATAAGGTAATAATAACTTCATAAATAACTACGACTGAAAGCAGAAGTCTAGGGCAAATAATTGCAAGTGTCTTCAGTGAGAATGTCACAAAATGATTTAAAAAGAAAAGCCAAATTCTGGAAAAAAATTCACAATAAAAAAAAAGTGACATTTTGAAAAAAAAAGTCAAATTCTGAGAAAAAAGTCAAATTTGAGATGCATTGTGCTCCATGTAGGGGCAAACGCGCCTCTGTAAATCAGCATGTAACCGTATAATAAACATGTCTATATTCGTTGCAAGCTCTTGTGGGCCACATAAAATGAAGTCGCGGGCCGGATTTGGCCCCCGGGCCTTGAGTTTGACACCCCTGCTCTAGTGCAATAAACTGCCCATATATAATATCAAAAGAGTGTTTTGTTTCATTTAAATGAAAGTTAATTTAAAATAATCATGATGGATTTTAAGTCACTGTGATTAAAGTCGAGGAAAAGGTTCAAAATCGGACGAGAATAGGTGTACCAGATTTGGATTTTGTTTGAATTGACATTTGTGAGATATTTAGGTGTCAACTTCAAAACAAAAAGCTAGAGGCAGCCGACTGTGATCGTCTCTGCTTTGCTGCTAAATATAAATGTGTTTCCAAAGTTAGTCCAATCCGCTTTAATAACATCTATTTAACATCAAATATTTGCTTGGAAGTAGAGAGCCCAGGGAAACAGAGAGGGAGGAGAGATATGAAGAACGGAGGGACTCTATCTCTTCCTGAGGACAAAAAAACAACAAAGGATTAAAGAGACACCCAAAGTCGAACTTTTTTTTTTTACAGAAGTCATCTTTTATTGCCACGTAAGAAAGTCAGAACAATGGTGATATACTGTCAGATGGCAAATCATCAACAAAAAATAACAAAATATCATCCCTCCCCAAAATAAGGACAAATTCATTGAAACACGATGGTAATATATTTCCGGGACAAAGCGTCTGCTATATCTCTTTTTCTAACAATATTTGAATAGTACCAAAATACAGCTTCTCCATAACGTCACAAATCATGAAGTCAGTAAACAGTGAAAGGACGATGGGGCATCACGGTGCATATTATTATCATAAGCTACTGTGCATAGCCTACTTGCCAACCTTTAGACCTCAGAAATCGGGAGCATTTCAAAATGCAAAATTGGGGGGGGGGGGGGGGGGGGGGGTGCTAGTGGATCGCCGGAGCTGTTAGATTAACATCAACATGCTTATTGTAGTTCTAAGTGCACTGCCTTGCGGCCTGTAGCAGCATCCTTGATGGAGCATATGTGTGGGCTGGACCGGTATTTTACAGGAAAGGAGTAAGCAGAGAGTAGAGTAGTTGTCGATTCCTGTTCAGTTTTCTGTGACTATCTGCCTCACCCTCTCAGATTTTGAGTTGCGCGCGCTACTAAAGAGACGTGTTACCATGGAAACCAAACAATGGTGTCGCTGTATTAAAGTCCGAGTGGAAACAGTCGTGTGTAAATCTGATTTTGTCAGAAATCGGGAGAAATGCGGGAGAAATATGACCCATGGAGGAAACCGGGAGAGGGCAATGAAATCGGGAGTCTCCTGCGAAAATCGGGAGGGTTGACAAGTATGACTGTGCAAACAATAGTGGGAGATGGGCTCTACCTTAGAAAATATGCTTTACTAGTTACGCATTAATGCAGTGTCGGGCCATATGTATCCACATACACATATGCATAAATACCACAAACTGGTCTGGACATCAAAAATAGAAAACTGGAACTCTTATAACTTTGTATGTAATGCATGATTAACACCAACAATGAGTTAATCAATGATTCTATAAAAGGATATGCTCGCTAATGGTTAGTAGTCATATCGCAAATAGCTTATCGATTCTTAAAAGGTAATTAAAAATCCCTTGGATCTGGACCATGGTATTTTTTCACATCTGCTGTGATTGATATATAGCTTCATGATAAAAAAAATCACACATATAAAGCACACCATTGGAGCAGAACCCAGGACGACAAACACGGTCTCTCCTCCGTGTGCAGAAGCTCCAGGTTGGTGAAAACATTGCGCATAAAGACTGATGCTATACAAAGTCGTAAACATAGCTGACGAGAACCCCTTTTAATAAATATCGATTTTTTTTTCTTTTTTTGTGATGCTGCTCTTAATAGGCTGTCGTGTTTACAACGCTATCAAGTCCAGCAAACGATACAGGATAGAAAAGAAAAAGAGTGGAGGAGAACCTGGTATAAATGTAACTTGTGTTTGAGCCCTTTAGTGTCGTCCAGATGTGCTGTACATTTCCCTCTTTCTGATCATGAGAACGCTGCTCTTTCTTTCCTTAAATGAAGCCAGTATCTGCTGTTAGAAAGCGGAAAAAAAGCAGACTTTCTTCACCACCGCCCCACCGAGACATGAATATTTACAGACAACAGCATTGTCCTGATTCAGTCTGACATCAAGAACAATTCACATCATTAGCCTTAACGGGATACACAGTGTAAATAAACACTCGGCGCGACAGATGCTGACAAATACATGTTCCAGCGCATGTGAGTAATATCCAATCTGTCTGACGGATACATTTGGGCATGGATTGAGCCGCTGCTTCATGATCAAAACACGTCTGTACTGTAAAAACACCAAATGTGTGTGTGTGTGTGTGTGTGTGTGTGTGTGTGTGTGTGTGTGTGTGTGTGTGTGTGTGTGTGTGTGTGTGTGTGTGTGTGTGTGTGTGTGTGTGTGTGCCAACAACAGTCAATCTCTGATTCACAGCTTTTCCAAATGGAGCCGCTCACGTGCCACATATCTATAATTCAAAGCTTCCTCCCTATCAAGTGTTGACATTAAGTCCCTTTTCTGTCTTTTGTGTGCCACTGTGGACTGAGTCCTTCGCCGCAGCCAAATCTCTTCCTCCCCGTTTCCCTGGGTTTGGGTGATTAAAGACTACAGCGAGAACTCATAAAGCCCCTCTGGCCTCTGGTCCCAGTACAGCTCTTTCTCTGTGTCTTATTGAATACTCCTTGTAGATGTGGTGTCCTCCCAGCGGCTGGCTGCTCTGCTGAACAAGAGCCCTGATTTTCAGCATATCTTGTCTAATGGGGTCGCCGTTTTTATATTACTCGTCCGCTCGCTTCCTGCTAAAGAAGTTGGACCACTGACGATTTTATATATCTCATTAAAGTGGACCTATCATGCTATATTTGAATAATATAGTGTATGACCATACCTATTTAAGGCATATTTATACTTTTCAAAATACCAAACAGATCATGCATTTTAGCCATTCCTCATTTCGCTCAATTTAACACTGTCTTTGAATGGGCTGATTCAGTGAGAACAGCACCATCTACAGGCCTGGCATATGTACTAAAGCGTCTCCAGCGCTTTGGAACGGCAATGTCCGTGGCTGTCTCCTCCTGATTGGTGGAGTTGGCCCAATAGCCGTAGCGCCACTTCTGTGACGTCATAGAAGTGTTCAAATCTGGATCAGTCTGTATCAGATCCGTTGAAGCCACATTTTAAGAGATTTGGGTATGGAGGAAAATAGAGAGGGTTGTGTTTTCTGACACTCGGTGAGTTCCCTGGAACGCCGGGGACACATATTCATGTAGAAAAGACGTACAAAAGTGCATTTTGCATGATAGGTCACCTTTAAGATGTTACTAGCCTCTTTCTGCTTCTCGATAAAGCGTGTGTGCACTTGTGGTAGTTTAAGCTTGTAGGTGAGTATTTTTGTTTTGTTATTTGCCCTTCAGCTTTTCCTCTCGTCTTGTTACGAGGCACTTCAAAGGTGGAAATATTTCTCATCTGCCTCTCTTGCAGTTTGCTTTTTCACTTGAATCCAGGCAAAGACTCAAATCACAACAGGAGGAGCACATTTGAATATAGCTACATAGCTAACATAGGCAGGGGGATCAGGCAGACTCAAAACTTTTTTTTTATCATTTGTGCTATCAACTTTCACCAGCACATGATTATGTTGTCTCCTTGGTCTCTCCCTGCCTGCACTTTCATTATCAGTGGAGTCTAAACCTCTTGTTGTCTGTCCCTACTAGTGTCCTTCCCTCTCCTCAATTAGCTTTACTTACTGCTTCATTTGTGGAACGTGGCTTAATTGGTTGTTGGATTTGTCTCAAATGATCCGTGTGTATGGGATACGAGGAAACAGAACAATAGCAACAAGAAGGAAACTTGTATCCTTGTGGGCTCGACCCTCCCTACACGCTTACAACTGCTCAGCATCTGCTTACCAGTCATGTTAACTTTAAGACTTAGGAGGCAGCGATGGAACGGATAGGGGCTGAGTGGGACCATGATTCATTTGTACTTGCGCACACTCAAATGGTCACAGATCTGACCTTTCTGCATGCAGTCTGGAGCCTAAGAATCATGTTTCACTTGGAAAGAGCACAAGTGATAGTGACAATTACTTGTTGGTTGGGGCACCTGTTCACAAAGTGGTGGCACATATGAATGTCCACAAGAAAACAGTTGAGGTCAGCAGTAACAAAGAACTGGAGTAGCAGATTGGACCACGCCAAAACATGTTTGAGAATGCAGAGAAATCCTCCATTATGACATCAAGAAAGGTAGCTGGTAGCTTAAGCTAAGTTTATGTTGCCAGGTTGAAAGTCTGCAAAGCTTTGTAAATTAAATTAATGGGACACAACTTTCAAGCTAGCCATGTTTGTATTGAAATGTTTTATTATGTTTGGAATGCAAAGTGTCCTTGCCAGACATCAGACTTCAATTTAATAAGGTGAATGTCTTCTGATTGAAATTGAAAAGATTGCCCTATTTTATATCAGCTATAAACTCCAGTTCCCAAGGCCAAAGCAAGTCCATCAAAAGCACTAAATAACCTCCAGGCTGCCTGCACTACTGGCCTGATTCCTGCTCCTGCCCTGTGTTGCTGATCAATGTTCGGTGAACCGCTGCGCCCTCTAACTCGGGTCAGACTCCTATAATTGGGCCGATGGCACCTCCACTCTTCATTTGACTTCCATTCAGGCATGGAGAAAAAGTATAATGGTGAAAAGCCTTTGTCAAGCAGAGCACCTACAGCGCAATCAGGACCAGTTCACACTGAGCGGTCATCCTTCATTTTGGGAGTCATTTGGCAGTGTCACGGTAGTAAGACACAAAGAGGTGGAAGCGGTCACTGATACTTAAATGCAAGATTACTATAGAGTGGTGCAGGGATGTCGTATTTACCAGGAAGTAAGCTGCTGGTTCCCTCGACAAAAAAGCAATGGGATTTCTCCATAGGATTTTGGCAAATAGCTCGAAATAAGATCTGTGGAAAATGAACCTGTCTGATAAATGCACGTTCTGTTCAGCCAGATAATCTAGTGTACCCTACTTTTATCATTTTCGAATCATAAATCTAATCGACAGAAGCAAAATGCTAACGTTATGCTATAAACGAACTACAGCAGGGTCGCACGACTTCAACGTCACGCCAACTTAAGATCCGTATTCAAAAATACAGATTCTAAATGGTACGAGTTGAAGCGTTTGTTTGAACAGTTGGCAGGAGGCAGGTACTTGCTTTCAAGCAGAACAGGGCAAACAAACTTAGGAGTGTTTACGTGTTCAGCGTAATGACGTACAACGTCCTCGATGACTTCTGTAGTCCTATTCAGCCACTTGGTAACAACCATCGTTTTTCAGACACGTAAACTCTTCAGAAATCACCAGTGGGGTCACTGCTGATGTATTTAATGTCGTAGAACAAAACGTGATCCGTCTTTTAAATTTATGTCAACCACAGACCTTACTTCCAGATATTTTCCAAAATCCTGTGGAGAAATCCCATTGGCTCTGAGACGAGGGAACCAGCAGTGGTAAAATGCTAACTCACTTCCGGGTTTTAGGACTCGTCACTGCACCACTCTATTGCCAGCTGGAATAGGGAAGGTTGACTAGTCTGACGGATGGCCTGCAGACTACCTGTGTCCTTTAGTTTCTGCTGTGGCATTTTTGGTCTGACTGACTCCTGTGATGAAAAATGTCAGACATGACTACCTCCTGAATCACTCATCTGTGGTCCTGACCCTATCAACCGCGACCCAGCCAGCGCTGCCAATTCCCCGCTTTCTATCAGGTTCATTTAGACTTTTACCGCCACGGGATGGGATTTTTTTGTGTGTGTTTTGTTAACCAACTCTTCCCTGCCTGCTTACCAATGGTTCCAGTGGCTGCTTTTGCAGAGCTGAACGGGCTTTAGGGATGGAGCAGTACGACATGGCAAGGAGGGTTCATATTTCCACATTTATGCCTTGGTGGATTAAATCAATTGGTTCTGATAATACACATCCTGAGCAAACATTGACCTGCTTCTCAACTCTGTTGCAAACGAAACCACCAGCTGTCAAGAAAAGTATTGGGTTGAAGGGAAAAAACAATAATATTTGCAAAGGATTCTCATCGGAAGAAAACAGGTTTATAGGATTGTGAACTCGATTTATATACGATTTCTTTTGTTTGCCTTGTTTGTTTGAGTTTTGACTCCTTCAGAGACATTAATCATAAAGTTTGATTCACACACACACACACACACACACACACACACACACACACACACACACACACACACACACACACACACACACACACACACACACACACACACACACACACACACACACACACACACACACACACACACACACACACACACACACTGATGTAGAAAAAGTTATCAAGAGTGAGATGTGCGCAGTGTTCAAGAGGACACAAAATGGTACGAAATTGCAAATTAAATTACATATCTTGGCGCACCGAATCAATAATATTTCCTGCTGGAACAATGCACAAGAGGGAAACAAATCATGTCTTTCAAGGTGGGCGGTGAGGAGGTGAATTATTATTATTTACTGTCTCATCATGACTGTACTCCACTATCACAGAAAAGATTCATCACAGCCCCGATTTTTGTTTCTCGCAGATATTTCTCCATTCAGACATAAAGGGAGCCAAAAGAGAAGAAAAGCGGTAAAAAGAAGTCAAAAAGAAATAGAATAAGAGAGAAAAGGCTATGTATATTTATATATATATAAAAAGCATAATATCAGTTATCGCTACAAAGGGCCAAGGTCTGGAGTTTCACAGTCTTTCATGTACAACAGGCGCAGTTACAGTACTGACTTTGTCTCCCCGCTGCGATGACGCCTGCCGCTCGGCACTGTGGGAGCGCAAGGGAAAGCAGAGTCCACCCTGTAATGTATTCTGTGTGTGTGTGTGTGTGTGTGTGTGTGTGTGTGTGTGTGTGTGTGTGTGTGTGTGTGTGTGTGAGAGAGTGTGTTAGCGGTCACACATTTTAATGCTCTGATGACTTCTTCAATCCTGTTCCATGCTTTCAATTTGGTCTCAGGTTTCCAGTCATGTGACCCTCGAGGCAGCGGGGGGGTTTTACAGCATGAAGCGAAAAAAAAAAAACATCCCCTCCTGTAGCCCCCCTTATCTTACGCTCATGGGCTGAACTTTTTCACCTTTTGATTCAGAAGCTGTAGTATTAGACCCCCCCTCTCCCTCAGATCTACATGCAGTCTGGATTTCTCTGCAGGAGCTTCCAATCAAATGTGTCACACTGAAATATGTTTGCTTATCCGATTGTCCGACACTATTTACATGGTTTAAAATAGCTAATTTACACTCTTATTTTTGATTTTGCTTTGGTTAAATCTGCACATTAATTTGCAATAAATAACTGCCAATATTTCTCTAACCACCTTAAAGAACATAATCTGTCCTAATTTTGTTTACTTTTCCATTTTAAGGGACTTCGCTTTGTCTGATTACATGAGGCGCTTTCACACCGGAGTACTTTTCCCGTTTAGTTCAGATAGTTTCTGGGATTTTGCGTTCACATCAAAAAGAGAACTTAGTTCATGAGAACTTTTACCCCCTTTTTAGACTGTGCTAGAGAGCAGGGACTTTCATGGGGAGAAAAAAGTTCCAATTTCTGATTGGCAGGGCGAATTGCAAACCACGCCCCGTAAAACTGAGAAAAGTTTTTTGAAGCCGCCATTGTATTTGCTGGCATTAGCATTATTAGCATTAGCCCCACGCACCAACGGAGAGAGACTAACTTATGGCAACAAAAAAGAAAACATGGGAGCGGTGGAGATGAGGAGGTGTCGGCATTCTGGCGGACGCCTCGGCAGAAGCTTCAGCCAATCGAATCATATGCCAGTACAAGCTCTAGCCAATCAAACCGCTGCTTGTGTGTCAGGGGCGGGAGATTCATGTGATTGGTTGTTGGTCGAGTTTCAGACACGCCTGCCGGCAAGCGTCAACGCACGCCGCTGTGTGGACGGGCCGTACTCTGAAGGCTTCAGTAGAAGCTGCTGGGACTCCCAGCAGCTTCTACTGAAGCCTTCAGAGTACGGCCGGAAGTCCCCAACTCCGGGGACTTCCGGCCGGGGACTTCGGGTGGCAGTATACGCCGTGAAGTTGTTTGCGGCCTGCCAGTAAACCCAAAGCAGAAGAAGAAGAAGTGACGTCAGCGGCTTCATTTCATGCTTCATTTGCGTTATCTTCCCTCAACTTATTCCGGTGTGAACGCGATCAGCTCTTAGTTCCATGGGGGAACAAAGAGCTGGGAACTAAGTGCTGTGAACTAAGTACGGCAAAGTACTTGGTGTGAAAGCGGCTAATGGGATCTCTTTTAAAATGCATCTTATTTGCAAGTGTAAAGAGAGTCTTAATTATCTAAAGTGCTGCTTGTACCTCTAAGTCAAAATTAAGACTGCAGCTGCTAAAACATCTCTCATCATTACAAAATAAAGCAAACAGGCTCAGAGAAAAACCTAAAAAGATTTGGCCTATTTGTCAGATTTTTTTAAATATTTGAGTCATGTAACCCATTTGCTTTTCATGCTGGGTGTGAAATAATTCGAGTACAGTGAGTGATATAATCCATCGTAGTTTCTTATGGCAGTGTTTTTTTTATGACCAGTTTAAGTAAAATACTGTTTTTATTTTTGTTTTGTCTAAAACTAGTTACGTTTATAATCCTATAAAAAATCTGTGCCAAAGTTTAAATTGGGTCCACCTATTGCAATATGTTAGGAATATAGTTATAACATTGACCGATATTGTATGTGTGGTCTGTGTTTTCTTAATCTAATACATACAATACATTTATTTCTCATTTATTAAGTTATTTTGTCTTCTTTCTGAATGATCAAGACCATTCCTGAACATTTTTAACACCATTTATTTATTGCTATTTAACACACAGACTTAAAAGTGGTATTGATTTACTTGTCAAACTCAATAGTTTACTGCTATATTGTCAATCATTTTATAATTGTGAAGTAAACTGGAACCCATCACTGAAAAAGTAGTTAATTCCAATTTAGCTGCCATTTACAAAAGTTAGATTGGTTTCCAGTGTTGTGGTACTGTGATGCTTATAATTCACTAACATGATTGTAATTTGGGGAAGCACTGAACATTTCTATGTTTTTCAAATAGAAATGTCAAATTTAAAATGACTCAAATCAAACAAAACAGCCTTCTTTAACCGAATAATGAAAATATTGGTGTCTTTCTTGAAGAAATCATTGTGATTAAACCCTGTGTTGCTATAATTGTTTCAACATGTTGATCTGTAATATGTTTCTGCGTGAGCTTGAATGTGTGTTGACTCGATGAAGCCTCTGCTAGCTGCAGCATCACACCAGTGCTGCCTCCCTGCCTCTCATCCTTCCTCTGGACCAGCTGTCACCACACAGACGAGATCAGAACAGAACAATGCCAATGTGACAGCCATTCTCTGTGCTGGAGCCTTGTGGAAAATGGCGACCTTCAGCTGCAGATCTCATGAAGGCGCTTCTGAATAGCAACAGTACAAAGCCCTGCATTTCTGCAGTCCAAAGCCTGGTGCCCTCGTCATGTCAGATTCAAAGCCCTCAGGAGATTTGTGGGGTGAATCATGAGGGAATGTTTTTTCTTCCAAACCATTCAACGCTTTGTTGGTTAGATGAGCAGAACTCATGTTGTGAGGTTTGTGGGTAAACTTGCTGTGTTTCCTCTGTCCCGCGATGCTTCAGCGCTTTACACATAATCCCTTATATTGCTTCTCAGGTTTGGTTCGTAAAGCCAATCCATTTTATTATCAGCAGTTTCCCACTTTATCATCCGTGTGAAGTTGCGCTGTAGATATTACAGAGTAGATATTAGCTGTGAGACAACACTTTAATATCTCCACAAGTGTACACACACCCCCCCGCTCTGTAGGCTCTTTGAAGTTATGGTTACATATGCCACCAAATATCATGCCATCCGTTTGGCAACAAAGGTCTGTGTGGTGATTTGATTGGTGAACTCAAGACACACTGTCACTGTCCCACCACATTCACTAGTATACCAACGAGCCACACAAACACACATAGATCTGCGCCTTTGACCAACGCAGGGGTTGGTGTCTGCACTCAGTGATTACTTGTGCCACCACTCCTCATGCATCCTTTCCCCCTTTTGTTTCTTCCTTACTTCCTCACTCACACAGTCACTTCTGTCTTGCTGTTGGTCACATAGTACGGCTGTGTGGGGAGGAAGTGTTGACTGTGGCTTTGGCCTCTGGTGCTTCGAAGCTGGTTGGGCTCCAGCACGGTACACTGAGGCCTCTTGTGGCCATAGGTCTTCCTCCGGCCCACAGTCTCAGTCCCATCCCAGGCCTTCATCCCCATCCCCATCGTATGCCCAGACGTAATTGTGTTGGAGCTGTACGCCATTGGGCGGCCCATTGTAGCCGAACCCGGGCCAATGGCGGTCTCATTGCCCCTGGAGATGCCCATGGACATTCCACCTGGCATGGTCCCCGCCATGTGGGCCAAGTTGGTCGCCCCGTGTCCTAGCGGCTTGCTACTGTGGCTGTGGCCATAACTGTGGGACTGAGGGTGAGAGCTGTGAGAGCTGTGGCCCAAGTGACCATGACTGCCTTTGTGTTTCTGGCCGTTCGCCTTGAGTCCGCCTCCTCCGAGACCGGCTATGTGCCGCTCTGTCGGAAGGGTTGAGTGGGAAGAGAGGCCGGGCATCTCGGTGACGTAGGTGGCCACTGGCTCAGGAGTCAGTGGACCCAGGGAGGTCATAGGGTTCATGGAGGTCATAGGGTTCATGGAGGTCATAGGGTTCATGGAGGTCATAGGGTTCATGGAGGTCATAGGATTCATGGAGGTCATAGGGGTCATGGACGTCATAGGGGTCATGGACGTCATCTGGCTAAGGGAAGTCATGGGCGTCATTGAAGTCATGGGCATCATTGATGTCATTTGGGTCATGGAGGGCATCTGGTTCATGTTGTGGTTCACGTTGGGGTTCATGTTGGGGTTCATGTTGGGGTTCATGTTGGGGTTCATGTTGGGGTTCATGTTGGGGTTCATGTTGGGGTTCATGGAATTGGAGGCCATTTGGTTAGAAGTCATGGGGTTGTTGGTCATCGGAGGAGTCATCGATGACATGTTGCCCAGTGAGGGTCTGGAGTTACTCATGGAGGGTCTAGAGTTTCCCATTGGCTGGAGAGGAAGCCCACCTTTCGACGGCAGCTCCACCATCAGCCGACGCTTGTTGTAGACTTCACCATTGTACTTGGCAGCTAACAAAAGAAGGAGAAAGGAACAGAGTTAATACAAATGTTTAGTGGAAATAAAAGAGCAGCTAAAATGCATAGTTAAAATCCTTTATGAAACGATTAAATCTAAATGAATTTGCTTCCTCCAATTCGCTGTGTGTTGACTGTTGGTTGTGATAAAACAATACCCTCAGTGTGTCTACTGTGGAACAAATGGACAAAAACAGTTATGACTCATAAGACTTTCAGCTGCACAAATGCACACTTGCAGAAGTTTGGATAGAAAACATCCCATCCTTTAGTACTCCTACAATCTGAAAAGATCATATAACAAACCCTAAATACTTTTACTTTGTTAGTCATCTACTGTTTCTGACCAAGCTGGGTGTCAGGGCTAGTGTGCAAAACGCCTGCAGAAAGAGACCTGTCGTGCCACCGGGGGAGTGAAATCAAAAGAGAAGCCCAGAATGTTTCTTCTTCCTTGCCTCTTCCTCCTTTGTGAAACCAAGAATACATCTAATTTCTGTGAGGTTAGAAGGTGTTCACTGTGATAACAAAATATTGTATCCTGGTTGACCATCCTTTCTTTGTAGGGAGGAAATGAAGTGTATGGCACTTCCAGTGATAGAATGTTTTCTGAAAAAAGTTTGGGATCGGGTTTTGCAACACACCATTTGCCAAGTTTAGCTTTTATCACCAGTTACAGAAAAACTACGACAAGAACAAATGGTTGTCATTCTTCTAACATGGTAGCATGTCCCTTGTACAGCTGATTTCAAGAAAACCTTGTGGAAAGCTTAAATTAAGTTTGGTTTTCAAGGTGTATTACCAACATGCCAAACGAGGCTGCTAGCCACTATGCACCTAACTTATCTTCTTGATTACTTGTCATTTACTTGGTCTGAGCGCTGTGGGCCAGATATGTGACTCATACAAGCCGATATAATGCATTTACAGCGCTTCATTGATTGTATAACATAAAAATAACATTATAATCAAAATGACTTGATTTTTACTAGTTTTGCTTGGATTGTCCTAAACAAGCCAAATGTTTTGATTGTCCAGAAACAGAATCAAGCCTCCTGACCATCACACCTTCATCTAACACAATGTAGACTTCAGGGGTTGCTTAACTACATCAAGTTGCATACACATCACAGGGTCTTTCAGAGAAAAAACCAAAGAGTGAGGAAATATACCTTCAGGATAAACAGACATGCACGGACATACTTATTCAAACCGGACAGTGTCTATCAACCAAGTCTCGCTGTGATCAATGCGTGTGTGTGTGGTGTGTGTGTGTGTGTGTGTGTGTGTGTGTGTGTGTGTGTGTGTGTGTGTGTGTGTGTGTGTGTGTGTGTGTGTGTGTATGTGTATGTGTATGTGTGTGTGTGTGTGTGTGTGTGTGTGTGTGTGTGTGTGTCTCTTTAGCCTTGGAGCAGTCAGGTTTATTGCCTCACATTCATTCCGTCCTGTGTCAGTCACTGTCAACAAGCTACAGTCTTTCCTATCACTGCGAAACGAGACCTCTTTTCTCCCGTCAAGTTCACGTCAACAGTCGAGTCATTACTCTTTAGCCCTTGTTGCCTCCACGTCCTTGAAGATAAAGTTAACCCACTCAGCGAGTTTGCTTTTTTCACTGTAGCTATAAATCTACTTTATCACACTGTGAACGGGGAGAGAAACGAGGAACAGCAGAGGTGTTTGTGGGGAGGAGGGGGAGCGCTAAGTCGCCGCCAGACCGCCCCTGGGGATCAAGCCTGCTCGGGCGACAGGTGAATCAATCCAGCGGCAGTCGGCTCACCGGTGTACACCTCCAGCGGTGTACGTGAGTGGAAATTGAAAACCCAGCTGTTACGCAGTGTGGGGTCTGCATGCCTCTGGCTTGGAAAGGCCAGCGTCCCACAGAGGCTGACACGCATTATGCATCAGCAAATCAAGCACTGCATCTCTGGAGCGCCAATGACACAAAGACATTATTAGGAATGAACCAATCTGTCAATCTGCTTTTCATCAGCCATCAGGTTTCCTGCTGGGGGAATTATTAGTTTTAAAAGTCTAAATTAACTTTTTTCGCAAATACAAAGCCTAATGTATTCCTGAGTCATAGTCATGTCATAGTGCTACCCAAACACATCCATTATATAGAGTAAATGCTCTCTTGGAGTAAATTCCAGTCTGACAAGAAACTCAAAATGGTTGTATTATTTGGCAGGAATACGCTAATACCATTAAAATATTTCATATCGGCACAGAATGAGGGATGTATGAACGGTATGTTTGTCTGAACAGGCTCTCTGTTAGAGTTTAGCTGATATCTGCACTGTGGAAACACAATTATGTCAGACAAAGAGAATGAACTATGGGTGATTGTAAAGCGAACAATAGGCTGTTCAAGACGCACGTTCTGACTTCTTGTGCTGGGTTATAAAAGGCTGAAAAATGTGACGTCTTATGGCTATTAACAGTAGTGGCGTTGCTCTGAGAATAGTGTTGGCGGTCTCGGATCAGTCTGTCTCGGTCTACTCGGAAATATCTGAACAATTATTGGTTGAATTGACATTACATTTTGTAGAGACATTAATGGTGCCCAAGATTTATCCATATGGACTTTTGTGATTCTTGAACTTTTCCTTTTGGAGGTGGACAAAAGGATTGAATCAAGACATTTGGTAAAAATATGCACAGTGCCCAGACGTTTTATCCTAAAGACTGCTGATCATCTGACTTGCTGCACACGAAACATGGAAAACATGGAATTTCTCAACATCTGCTTGTTAACAATAAAAAATGGGCAAGCTACCAAAAGCACTAAGCTCAAACCACTTCCTGTTAAGGTAACACCCATGCTGCCACAGATCAATAACCAAACTGGATTTCTACTTCCATGTAAAGACATTAAATGATGGCTGAAGTGTGAGGATGTTTTTTATAATCTATGATTTCAAAAAAACGTTTGTCTTTTAATAATTCCCCACCGTTAAAGCTCTTTCGCGGTTTGCGCCCTGCATACAAAACACTGAAACAGCAAACAACTACAGCAGCAGGTGAGGTATGTAAAAGATGTCTTGTTAATTGTATTCTCTAGAGTAGTTACACCCTAACCAAAAGCCATCAGGCTGCCCATCTGATTAACAGGCATTAAGAAACACAGTTGTCTTCTCAGGGTTTATGAACGTTTTTCAGATTTAGCGCTTGCATCAACCTTGAGGCATAGGTGGTCGTTTGTACTTGTAAAAGACCCAGGGCCGCCCCTGGCCAACTTGGGGCCCCAAGCGACATTGTGAGATGAGGCCCCCCCCCCCCCCCCCTAACCGACAGGAGTGAAACATTTTTTATGGAAACAAAGTAGGCTGCTTTGCAAATATAATTCCTGTTTATTATTATTATCAACATTTTTTATACAGTGAGGTAAATGATAAATATGCATGTATGTCGTTCAGTATGCGTTTACAGGTGAATACGTCTGCATTTCCTGCCAAATACTAGCCTCAAAAAGATTAAAATATTATTAATGCAAATAAATTACTTCTACTAATAGTCATAATCATAATCAATTCAATAATGTAAATACTATATTATATTATAATATACTCCAGACAAAACATGCTTATTACTGTACATGCTCAAAAACTGATATTTCTTAAATCTGTATTCAAATGTAGTTCCCCAGCAATGTATCAACAACTACACACATATTTATATCAGTATGTCTCTGTGTTGTGGTTGACATGATGATGACTGTTAGGAGTTAAGGGGAGAGGCTGAGCATCACCATGAAATGTGCAAATTGACATAAAAATGAATAAAAGGGGAAAAAATGCTCCATGTTTTTTAGGCTGTAAACTTGAACTGTTATGTAAGCCAACTAGACAGACAGTTTATCACCCTTCCTCCTGTACATTAGCAGATAAAAGGCATAACATACTTGAATGAATGGTAAATAAAGAATGCTGGAAATAACTGCATCTCCATTAGCCTATATGCTATGCAGAGACTGCCTTCTTCATGTCGTGAATTGCAGCTAATGTTTTAATATGGCAATCGGCAATTTGACTTATACAACATTCGCAAGTTGTACATTTGATTCATACAATAACCCACCTTCGAGTGATGCTCTAGTTTCTTCATGTTTTGTTTTGTTTCCCTCTTGCTTGCGGCGGACTGAAACATCTCTTCACCTGCACCAGTGGCAGTATCAAAGCCGTGATTGGTCAGATGTCGATTCATTGCAACGGTGTCGGGTTACAGACGTGCTCCCCTTGTCACCTCTCTCTCACTCTCGCAGGGGGTGCGCGGAGAACTGAGCGGAGAACTGCGCACAGCAGCTGAGGCCCTCTGGGCGGGGCCCCCTGCGCAAGGCGGGGCCCCATGCAGCCTGCGTGATTGACCTATAGGGAGGGCGGCCCTGAAAAGACTGCATACCTTTCTGCATCCAGGGAGCTTTTATTAGTATGTTTTTTTGCTTGGGCTGCAGTTCGATAAATTGACCTTTATATAGATGCACAGGGGGACAGTGGAGATGGCTATTGATTCACAGAAGTGTGGCTTACAGTATCAGCCGATGGTAGACCATTAGGAAAGTAGAAGAGGCAATTAAAGAAACGTAAAAAAGGTTGATGGAGGCAGTTGGGAAAATGTTGTTGATCTTAGCCGTAGTTCTATTTCTCATGGGGTAATAAACAAGCAGAGAGAACACCAGACTGTGAAGCTGAAGAGGAGAGGCAAAGTCCATTTGTGTTGCTCGAGATTAGCGGAAATAGGGCGAAGCCTGCGAGCTAGTTCAGGCAGTCAACTCGAGCACCAATAATACATTAACACGTGACGCACCTCGACCCTCTTACAACCAACCAAACAAACACATTCTCCTAAACATGCTGCTCTATTTAAGCTGCCAGGTCTTCCTGCCTCTGCCTCGCTATGCTGCTGCTGCCACTGCTGTGTTCACTTGCTATTACTACGTTCATGTTCCTGCTGCTGTGTGTCATGTTGCTGCTGCTCGCCTGCCCCACCACCACCCCAGCTTCCACCCCAGCTTCCACCCCAGCTCCACCCCAGCTTCCACCCCAGCTTCCATCCCAGCTCCACCCCAGCTTCCACCCCAGCTCCACCCCAGCTTCCACCCCAGCTTCCACCCCAGCTTCCACCCAGCTTCCACCTCAGCTTCCAACCCAGCTTCCACCTCAGCTTCCACCCCAGCTTCCACCCCAGCTCCACCCCAGCTTCCACCCCAGCTTCCCCCAGCTTCCACCCCAGCTTCCACCCCAGCTCTCATCCCAGCTTCCACCCAGCTTCCACCCCAGCTTCCACTCCAGCTTCCACCCCAGCTTCCACCCCAGCTTCCATCTCAGCTTCCACCCCAGCTTCCATCCCAGCTTCCATCCCAGCTCCATCCCAGCTTCCACCCCAGCTCCACCCCAGCTTCCACCCCAGCTCCACCCCAGCTTCCACCCCAGCTTCCACCCCAGCTTCCACCCCAGCTTCCACCCCAGCTTCCATCTCAGCTTCCATCCTAGCTTCCAGCCCAGCTCCACCCCAGCTCCACCCCAGCTTCCATCCCGGATTCCACCCCAGCTTCCATCCCAGCTCCATCCCAGCTTCCACCCCAGCTCCACCCCAGCTTCCACCCCAGCTCCACCCCAGCTTCCACCCCAGCTTCCATCCCGGATTCCACCCCAGCTTCCACCCCAGCTTCCACCCTAGCTTCCAAACTCAAGCTATGCTGCTTATAATTAACATATTAAGAAACACGTGAGTTGACTTCTGAAAGAGCTACCACTGGCATTTTGGTTTTGTTTGCCGTCATTTAGTCTTTCTACCTCTCCACACACACATTTTTCACAGTTTATGCTGCCAGGCTCCTGTGCTGTAAATCTCCGGACAGGTTTCCAATCATTTCACAGGAGCCTCTTTGAATACCACTTGTGGAATGGAAATATGTCAGTCAAGTGTGAACCACGAGGGGCAAGGGTGCTCACTTCAATTACAGAAATGGAATCAGATATGAGCCCTCTAAGGGAGGGTCGAGATTAGGAGCCCAACGATTCTCTAAAGAGCGATATGGAGCTTGATGTATTGAGGAAAGGGGGGATCAGGGGGTGAAGAGGAGTTGGTGTGTGGGTGAGACAAGAAATGCAAAAAGAACAGGTGAGGGGAAAAAGCGGATGATATAGGCGTCGATGTGAGTGAAGGAAGAAGATTGGAAATGGAGAGGGGAGGGAGGGAAGGAGCAGGAGAAAAGGTGAGAGGAAATGAAGAAGGACTGGAGGATAAAGACGAGGAAAACGAGTCACAATACATAAAAGGTTATAAGTGCAAACGGGAGAAAAAACGGTTGAGGATAAGTGGTGAGTGGAAGATGAGGACCATTTTGGATATAAAGGAGCAGAGAGGGAGAAGTGGGTTGGCAAAGGAAGCAAAGATAATTTTAAGATGTGCTGAAAGGTTTGAATGTCATTTCTACAGCGCTGCCCGGATCCATTTTAGTCCACGGAAAGAGGGCCCTGTTTGAACCCATGTATAGAGTTGAAACCATATAATCCTGTACACTTTATTCCGCTCTCAACCATTTCTCCGAGCCTACCGCAGCTTTTTTAGATTGATTTCATGAAGGCAGTCCCTGCTCTCAGAACATGTCGGTATGTTTTAAAAAATCATCTTGCAATGTTAACACTGCTTCAGAATAATAATCATTCACAGTGAACATTTAGAAAGTGCTCCCGTGTTCATGTAATAAAGAAAAGCGTGCCGTCCCCCTCAGTTGGTTTCTTGGTGTCACAGTCGGATTCAGAAATAATTCTTAACGATCTTCTTAATTAGATAAATATGAAAGGGGTTATAGTTCCTGGCTTTCACTTAAGTGCACTCTAAAAACCAAGTTGTGTTGGTTAGTGTTTGTTTGCCAGTGCTGGAGTACGTGGTGTAGGAAATATTTACAAAATAACTCGCCTTTTTCTCAATAGTTAACAATCCAAAATGTGACCAAAAGCTTGCCTTATTTAGAAGACAAACTACAAGATTATTCTCGTGTGTCGAATGGTTCCACCTTTTCCTAGGATTAACGTACCTTTTACTTATGACATAACGTTTTGTAGACTTTACGAATTGCAGTTCTTATGTGAATTAATTTCCCTTTACTCATGATTGTGACCTCACTTCGATTTTTAACAGAGAAAATCCATTTGACTTTTCACATCATGCTATTTGTGTCTCGTCAGGTTGAATTCCTTGTAATCACAGACTTGTAAAAATTGTTTAAGTCAAATGAATGATTCAAAGGAAAATACATATTTTAATACTGTTCTCTCAATTTGTAATACTTCCATTAATTTAGCCCAAATCATCCTTTTCCTTGTTCATGTGTATCCTCAACCTGCTTCATCTTTTTCCCTGAGATTTCCCAAAATGCCATCCTCTATCCCCGGAGCGTGTGCTGCATCCATCTGTTGCTTTTAATGTGTGTTTGAGATGAAAGGAAAGCTGCAGCCTAACCTCACAGAGGAACATTTTCCAGTTGGGAAACAGTGGGTTTGAGTCCCTTCCTCAAATTGCGGACTGCACTGTGAAATATTGAAGCTTCTGTCAGCACATAAATTGGCATTTTTTCTATGATGGATATATTCTCTCCTTCTTGAATATCGGTGCGATATATTGAGTTGAGAAAGAATCCCTTTGTTCTCTGACCCTCGGGGACCGACACCGCCATCGTCTTCTGTCAGCACGTCAGATAAATGAACCATTTTCTGCAATCAAACACAGCTGTAGCTGAAAATATCTATTGTGTGATGTCTATATTTGCCCTGCATTCTGGGAATGAACAGAAATACACCGCCTCACAATCTGACAACATGTGCCAGGGTCCAGGACTCGGGATGACAGTGCTAATCACCGTTCTCACGAGGATTAATCTCTTAAAGCTCAAACATGATGTGGTCCACTTCTCACTTATTATTCATCCGTTTCTGCTTTCAATTTCGCTGGCAGTTATATAAACTGCTACTATAATTACACAGCCTTGCTTCCAGGGCATAAAGCAGTACATAAACAAGCATGATCATTTATTACTGTAACATGTCTGGGGATGAGTCACGGTCCTCTGCACGCAGTGTGGTGTCGGGAGTCATATTTATATTTACAATAAAGAGAAAGTTCACACCTATTTGTCATCTGAGTCCACTATTTCTTACTCTGCTGCTTGGCATGCAGGGATTTTAAAAAGATGAGCTGATTGTTTTTTTTAATAAATACAGACAAATGGCGTCTTGCAGCTGTTTGTACTGATTTCTCGATGTGTGTGTTTGGATGATATCTGGCGTGAGTGGGCTGAATGTAAGTGAGTGCAGGGCACCTGTCTAGCATAAACAAGCTCACACACGCACTGACAAATTCACAAGACAATCCAAAATGAATTCAGGTTATGAAATAGTGATGCCGCTGCTAATAGCGTATGGGCATGGTGAGGAGAATTTAAATCAGCTGCAACTGGCAAATGAGCTCATTGAATCTTGTGGCATGCATTAAGCTGTCTAACAGCTTGATGTTAGACTATTACTGTTTTACAGCACGTCCAGTTTGGTAGTTTAATCAATATCACCTGTCAGATCAGCCTGCAGAGCTCTGTGGTTTAATCGCATCGTTGCTGGGTTTGGTTAACTGAAATGAAAACTAGTCAATTTACAACTACTTCCTTACAGTCAAGATAGTGGCCACGTCAAATGAAAAACATGGACGTATTGTTCTTGAATGGTGACTCACTTTAATGGATAAAAACATATGGTATGGAATTAACCTGCAAATGCTCTTGTAAAAAAAAAAAAAATTCTCTGTGGATTTATGTTTTTGAGTCATGAAAAAAGCAAAGATTCCCCGAAACACACCAAGAAATGCTTTTTTTTAGCCACGCCATTTGCCGACAATATTGTTTGTTACTTAAGCAGCTGTTGACTTCTTCCCTTTACTTGTGGCCTCTAAAAGTCGATTAAGAGAAGTGAGAATCAGCAGTCAATGATGGTATACAACTGTGAACCCATGAGATGTCCTTGAGCATACAGTCATAAATGTGCCTCAAAAAATATAAGACTAACGGGTGCAGTTGTATGAAAACGTAGCTTCTGACCCCCCCCCCCCCCCCCCCCCCCCCCCACGACAATAACAAGTAATTAAGATTCATTCTGAAGTTTAAACTGCCAAACATTGCTATAGAAAGTTCTACAATCAACCCCTAAAAACCAAGAGCACAACATCAAGTACGCTATTCCTTCTCACACTGTAACCGTTCTTTAGTTAAGATAATCAGAGGCACACTCACCCACAGCCTTCAGGGAGGCGTACTTGTTGAAGTCCTTGTTTTGCTGCTGCTGTAGCTGCTGATGCTGTTGTTGTTGTTGTTGTTGTTGTTGCTGCTGCTGCTGTTCGTAGACGTGAGCCAGCTGGTTGAGGGCCGGGTAAGGGTGCTGCTGGACCACGTTCGAGCCCACTCCCACGTTGTTGTTGATCTGACCACCCTCTGTGGGAAGGGACACGTGAAAAGATAAGGTTAGAATCAAGTCTAGTGCGAGTGTTGACAGTTTCAAGCTCTTACATAACACCCTCCTTTTTCACACTGTAGCATCTGCCAATTTTAGAAATGAAGCTCGACAATTCTTCCAACATCCATTCATGTCGGTACCATCAGCCGATGGACTCTTGCCATCATTCTACAGCTGCAAACTATTATATGTCGTGCTGCCTTATACACATTTGGACAGTTACCAGAGAGTATATATGTACGCTGAAAAGCTGCATCTGCTGTCATTGACATCAGGCTTTACCATTCATTTGACCATGCATGTCAGTGCTACAGTTGTATGACGGTTTTTAAGATGGAATACTCATGTACCAGGATACAGAATTCACTATATTGCTGAGCTGACATTTTGTATGTAGATTGACAAAGGGTCAAAATGTTCAAATTAATAATGTAAATGAAAGCCAAGGAATTCTCACACTAAAAGTTTTTTTTTTATTGTAAAATTAGAACTACCTAAATTAAACAAACATTAAATAAACTGACTAAATGTTTCTTGTTTGTAAGATAACGTTTGTTTTGGAGGCGTGTGGTGCAGTGGGTTGTGCCTTGGTGTTCGGATCAGGAGAGCACAGGTTCAAACCCCACTGCAGTCAGCATGTTGTTGTGTCCCTGAGACACTTCACCCCAATTTGCTCCTGTGGGGATTATCCACAGTATTGAGTGTGTAAGTCGCTTTGGATAAAAGCGTCTAACATGTAATGTTTCATGTTTTTTACTAGACAAACTATTCCTAGAACGCCAACCAGATGGAATCATTTGATCCTCTGTGTCTCCCCATATCCCCTTGACGGTACAGTACTTCTATAGGAACTATCTGTCTATCTTTTCAGTGCTGACCTGGGGTTAATCCCACTGCAGTGGCAATGAAAAAGATCTGTCACAAGTAGACACTTCAGACATTTCCACAGGACCAATGTTCTTGGACGTGATTGTAACGTTTGGCCAATCTTTTGCACTCAATGCTTCAAATGTGAAAATGCTCTGCAATCGGACCCACTGCTCTCACTTCTGCATTTCAAATAGATTTGACTTGTCTGCATAGTTGACAGATTCTGTACTCTGCATTTTTCACATAATCTAAAATACATTTGACCCTCTCAGCTGAACTCTAAACTGAAGTTGTAACGTGACTCAAGTAATGGGAAGAAACTGCTGTGAAAAGCTGATGCAGTGTAGGATACTGCAAAATTGGCATTTGGGTTACATTGACAGTTACAGTACATGAACATGTTCATCGTCACTATTTAATGATTCATTATGTAACATGTCGTCAATTAGTTTTAGCTAACAATTTCAATAGGTTATCCACTACTTTTAGCTAACAACGCCATCTGTTTATCCGCTACTTTATTTTAAATATTTAAGCTGTTTGACCTTTACTTCCGGAAATTTCTTTTTCCCATCAGTCCTTCATGTTCTAGCACATTTTAAAATTAGCCCTCTCAACCAAACCACAGTTGATTAATGCATGAATCAGCCTTAATCAGAAACCGCACCTTAAACCGCCCTCCTCTGTAACATGCAGACACCAGATGGAAGGATATGTAAGGACAGATTTGAAGGGCGGAGTTGTACGAGAGCGGTGAGGAAGTGTAGCTGAACTGCACTGATCTGACTTTAAAGCACACACGAATGTTAGACTGTGTGGGAATTCAGAGGACACTCTCTTCAGCACCGTTCTCTCGCTGCGCTGAGTCTTGACGGATAATTGCAAATTCCTGTTACCGAACGCGAAGGTATACCCTCGCTAAGTGAAACTGTTAAAAGCCCCAAATACTGCCACTTGATAATTGGAGAAGTACGAACAAGTTATGAGACGCAGAGCTGGAGAAAGGAACAAGAGGGGGAAAGTGAAAAACAGGGGAAATGAGAAGGAAGAGGCTGCATAAGAAAAGGAGGTGTGAGCCAAATGATGCAGGCAGAAAGTTAAAGAAAAACAAGGACAGTAAAAGATGGACAGTCTCAATACAGTCTCCTTCTCCTTTCAGCCCTCTTAGGTGTCCCTACAGATACTCTTCTGTTGCTCATTAGAAAATAAAGAGGAAACCATAGGACAACAACCCGGCAATATAAACGTCCTCCTCCATCTTCTCTTTTATCCCAGCGGTGAACAGTCCAACAGTCGAGCGAGCAAGTTGTGCTGTTACTAATGAATCCCTTATAGCCCTGGCAATGATTCAAACCACACGTACTGACGAGGTAAAGAAAGAGAGAAGAGGCAATTGAAAGCGGCGTTGGAGTGCCAGACAGCGTGAGGCCGTGCAGAGAAAAGAACAAGAGACAAGATTCCCCAATGTGATGAAATGTCCCATGGTGCTTGGTGAAAAGAGAGAAAAAAGGACACATGTAGGTTCTTATGGACACCTGGCCTACAAAAGGCAGTGTGAATGGAAATGGCATTGATCCACGATAATGCTGAAGCCCTTCTCTTTCATGCATCTGATAGAATCCTTATTCAGCCCCGCCACGGTGAATGCCCGTCCTCTTCTTCGTTTTTATCATAGGAGGCCAAAATGGCCAGCACGAGGTCACCCATTTTCTCATCTCATAATGGATTTTGCCTGGTTTCAGAGCACAATTGCACCATTCAATATCCTATCAAAGCTCTCCCCTTGTTTTCAGGCACTCCAGAATGAAATGGTTTCGCAGTGAGACCATGAACACACACACAAAATACTACCTTACATTTGGTCTGTCACTACGTTTCAAGTTTTAAGGCTTTTATTGTCATGTGTGCATAGCTACAGTGTAGTTATGACAATGAAAATCTTAGGTTGCAGGCTCCACCAACAGTGCAACACAATAACTCAGATAAAAGAGTGCAAGTAAATACAATAAAATAGAATAGAATTGAAACAGAATATAATAGAAACAGTGCGGAATAGTCTATATACAGTAATTGGAATATAGATTGTGAGTGTACGCAAATGCTCAATGATGTGGATTTATGGTGATCTGGTCAGATAAATATGAAATAGTCTAACCAGAGGGACTACAAATACAATGTGTTAAACTGGACTCGTGTCTGCTCTGCCAAGTTGGCTGGCTGCGGGTGTGACAAGCTGGCAATTCAAATTACAGCCTCGCTGCGCCTCAGATAAACATCTGGTTACAACCGGGTGTGTGTTGGCTTCGAGTAATATTTGGACATTTGTGAAATACACTACATATTCGCTTTTGGCCACAAAGTTAGATGAGAGGGGTGATATCATTCTGCTGTTCTCATTAAACAAACGGCATTGTCAAGTATGTTGGGAGATTGTTTCCCATATTATTAAGTTTGATGTTGACTCATACTTGACAACATTGAGACCTCAGAAATCGGGAGCATTTCAAAACCACCGCGGGACTTTCAGTTGCCCGCGCTACTAAAGAGACGCGTTACCATGGAAACCAAACAATGGTGTAGCTGTATTAAAGTCTGAGTGGAAACAGTCCTGAGTAAATCTGATTGTGTCAGAAATCGGGATTAATGCGGGAGAAATATGACCCCGGGAGGAAACCGGGAGAGGGCTATGAAATCGGGAGTCCCCCGCGAAAATCGGGAGGGTTGGTAAGTGTGCTTATCATCAACATTTCTCAGGTTGTCGTGGAAGTCAAAGTTAACTTTATTGTCAATCTCAAAATATGTTTGTACACACAGAGAGATCGAAATACTGTTTTCCACAGTCCCGAGGTATACAAAAACTCACACATTAAAATGCAAGAACACTCAATAATTTACAAAAAAACCCACAAAATAAGCATTTACTTCAAGTAAGCAGGATATATATTTAAAAAGATGATGTACATAGTGCAAACATGTCCATAGGAAGATGGTCAAACAAACGTTTCAGTCCAGATTTTGCCATGAATACCCTCGGCAACCCAGCCGCTGTTCAAAATGTTGGAGTTGCATCATCCATTTTAAAACCAAATTTCACAAAGGCTTAAACAGAACCGTGATTACAATAGATGTACTCGTGGGTTTATTGGAGACATTGCAAGCACATTATACCAAAACAATATTAAGCAATCCAGCCTACGAGACTTGCTGATAGTTCGAGCTTTCTTTGCCAATTTCTCTGTATTGCTCATGCATAAAATCCACGACAAGGATTAATGCTGTGTACTGCTGCTCTCAGCGAATCACACTGTCCCAACTTTCTCTAATATTTACTCTAATTCTCTTTCGCTTCAGAGTGAAACAATCAACAATCTTCTCTCCTCCACTTCTCTTTGCTCGCAGAGTGCTGTAATTATTTCAGGTCTGTCGAAACACTGTGTTAGCACTCAGTTGACAAGGGTGACAAAGATAGCCAAAATACGTATAATTGTTACCTCGTGCATTCTTGATACTGCTCTAATACTGCTCGAGGACTTTTATGCAAATACCCATCATCCCTGCGCTTTGTTCTCGGTGACTGACAGCTGTCCACGTGACGCCCATCGGGAGGACGAGGGGGGAATCTGATGTTGTGGTCAAAGTGCGTCATCAAGCTACACCAAGCACACTGATCCTCTGAGGTCACTGCAGTGTTTGGACTATCTCCAGTGACAGTCAGATTAGCTTCCTGCTACTGGAATATTTCCCAAAGATAAGGACAAACGAGAACTTTAAAGAAAGGAAAAATAATTGGATACAGTTGGGACTCAGTTTGACAAGCAGTGAGCTAAACTAAGATGCCACAACAGTACATCTCTGCATTGTAGGATATCAGCCAAACTTTGTTTACACTGAACATTTTTACAAAGCTTTCATAATATAATTGGCACAAACAAACTGCCCTGAAACAGAATAACTATACACGTGTAGCTATACAAACGTAAAGCCCATTGATAAAGCCAATGTACATGATTAAGAAACCTGAGAAGTTGAAGGAATCTGATGCTGAAAAAATGCTTAGAAACCTCAACCATGGATCTGTTATTTCAGTTATTTGGTGCTCTCAGATTAGCTGTTGTATAAGGAGCAGAGGTTAAAGGCCATGAGGTCAACAAAATCAATGAAGATCATCCTTCCAGCGTGGTTGAACAGAAAGTATTGTGTGTGTAGGACAAAGGCCAGAAGACTTGTTCATCTGGAAAGTGATGGATTGGACTGAGGGCGGTGCTATAAGAAGGGTGTTTTTCTGACAAATACTTGAAGACAAAACCTGCAGTTCTCTCTGGGCGGTTAAAACTGGTGGAGTTTTACCGTAATATTGAATTCCCTCATTAATTTGTCCCATTTGTTCAAAGACTTTTCAAATGAAAGATTGAAAAGGCCTTTAGAATTCCCTAATGACATTTTGATAATCGGCGCTTGGGATTCTCTAAGTGCCAACAAAATAAAAGACCAATGACGGATACTTGGGAAATGCTAATCCAATCGTATTACTTCTCACTAAATGTTGTTTGCTTGCTTGGTTAATTTCTTCGAGTGGCAGTTTTCCACTTGCATGCACTCCACACACTGGTCTGTGACTGACCTCTATAGCCGTGCTGGGCGCTATTGAAAAACATTTATTGTTGACTGCTGATGTAATCCTGTAACTGGATGTAATCCGGTAAGAGGGGTTTTCGTCAACAATAGCAAAGACGGAAACAAATCCCAATCATTTCAATCAGGCTGCATTGGTTCATCGGGGGGTTCCACACATTTCAAGTTGTTAAACGTCGCTCCTGCCAAAAAACCTGTGTTTATTTGAGTGGGAACTCGGTGTACAGCAATGTGTGAGGTAGAGTAAGGTTTTCAAATGAAAGCAGCACTTCTCCCAATGTATGTAAAGGTCAGAGTTGAGTTTAGATCTATTCCAGGTGGGAACGAGGTCCTACTTGTTCTCATGCAGTTTTTGTAATGTTTCTTAATATGTCTCGTTCAAAAGGGTTTAGATCAGGGGTGTCAAACTCAAGGCCCGGGGGCCAAATCCGGCCCGTGACATCATTTTCTGTGGCCCCACAAGAGCTTGCAAAGAATATTTTATATGTTTATTACACGGTTACATGAGGATTTACAAAAGCACGTTGCCCATACAGTAAACTGCATGTCCCACAATTCTTTCTCAGAATTTGACTTTTTTCTTCTACATATGCCTTTTTTCTCAGAATTTGACTCTTTTTTTTAGATGTCACTTCCTTTTTTTTTTAAATATTACTTCCTTTTTTGTTCAAACGTCACTTCTGTTTTTGACTTTTTTTTCCAGATTTTCTTTTTAAATCATTTTGTGACATTATTACTGAAGAGACTTGCAATTTTTTTCCCCAGACTTCAGCTTTCAAACGCAGTTAATTGTGAAGTTATTACCGTATCAGATAATAATCCAATACAGAGGCAATATTGTAATATAATACATTATTTTATATATATATTTATATATAAGTTACAATCGGCCCTTTGAGTGGAGCCATAATGCTGATGTGGCCCGCGATTAAATTGAGTTTGACACCCCTGCTTTAGATAGTGCACACATTTGAAATAGTGATATGTGTTGCTACCTGTGCACTAGTCAATTTCAATGGATTCAACGGCTGAAATGGATGTAAAAAAACACTCACAATTGGTTGTATTATTGTATAATAGAATCGCTCCAGGTACACCAGGTCTCCACAGGCAGCTCACAGTCAGTTAAATGGCTGCCAGAAGGCTTTAAAGGTCACTGATTATGATTTTTCTCAGAGCTCAATGAGATTGACAAGATGGACGTCTGGCCTTTAAGATTACTTCTTACCTTCCAGCAGTGGCGTCAATTCAGCCAAAGCTAAGGTATGGCAGACGTACTAGTCAAAAGTGACTGTCAGCATATTTGTCCGAAGTCCAGCAGCTTCAGTTGAACCCTCTGCATGAGCGTCAATAGTGGCATCTAACACAGCTAGTATAGCCTCGTAGCGCAGTTTTATCTTCTGTAGAGCCCTATACCAATACAGCCACCGAGTGGGACAGGTGCGCTCCAAGTGCAGTATTTTGTTGTGTCCCAACTTCTTTTGAGCCTCAATGAAAAGCATGTGTCTGGTATTGCTATTTGCAATACAAGTATATAGTGTTTGAACAACACCAAAAAACTCTGCCATCTCTGGTATTTCAGTTATCGAGCTCACAAGCACAAGATTTAGTCTATGTGCATGACAGTGTATATACGCTGCATGCGGCACTTTTTCACGTATTAAAGCCTGCACTCCACGCACATTACCCCGCATAACACTTGCACCATCGTAGCATTGTGCAACACACAGCTGAATATCTAAACTCGATAATTCCTTTATTATTTTCTGGGCCAGGGATTCAGCTGTCAGGTCCTTCATGTGATAGGTTCCAATGGCTCTTTCCTTTATAATCCCGTCATGTACATAACGGATCAAAATGGCCAGCTGCTCCTTCTTAGACAGGTCTTTCGTTTCATCCACTAACACTGAAAAGTACCGTGCTTCTCCTACTTCATTTATGATTATACTTCTGATATTTTCCCCAATAACTCTCACCATATCATTCTGGGCTTCTGGGGAAGAATAGTGCGCATACCTGCGTTCCTGTTTGCTTTTCACGTTCCTGTCATCTGTTGCAATAACGTCCAAAAGTTCAAGGAAATTTCCTTTATTTTCATCCTCATCTCTCTCGTTGTGGCCACGGAGAGGGAGGGCCTGTCTTCCCAGAAATGACGTGATTTTGAACAAGGATTTGACGTGAGCCCGGTTCTCCTGCACCTCATCTGTCCTGTTTGCGTCAATCCGACTTGCGATGGATTCCTTATGTCCGCTGATCACAGCCTTAAAGTTAGACCACGCTAATGCAGCACAATTGTGTCTACTGCTCCCTTGATGATCCCGGAGATTTTTTTTCATGTTCTTCCAACATGTGTATCCAGTGTCTATGAACACACGCAGTCCATGCCTGTCACCTGTTAAAGTTGAGGCTCCTCCAAAATGACGGCATGCAAAGCAATAAACTGCATCTTCTTGCGCAGAATATTCAACCCAGTCATATTCCTGATACACACTGACATTAAAGCGTCTTCCATTTCTAGTTGGGAAGTGGGTCAAACGAGGACGCCTGAGTCCGTCTGTTTTACATCCACTAATATCCTTCTTCTCTGCTCCAGTTGACCCAGAGGCTGCTACTGCTGCTGCACCCGGGCCTTGACCTTCCTTATCGCTGTCCACGTCTGATCCAGCTCTTTCAATCTGAGAAATTGGTGGGGACTCAGACTCGGATTCAATTCGAGAAGTCGGTGTGGACGAGTTCTCAGCCTCCATGCATGTAGTCTCCGTCTCCCTGTTAGCATCTGCATCCCCGGCGCAGGTGCTGGAGTGGCTAACAGCCTCGTTAACAGCTTGAATCCCACCTTCACTACCTGGTCCTTCTCCCTCTGCTGCTGGGGCAACATTGGAGCCATCACCTTCACCTGCCTTTTTTTTGATAAAAAAAGATTCTAAAGTTCTTTGCTTTCTTTTCATTTTAGTTAATTAGCTTAGCCGAAAAATAAAAAAAACCGCGATAACATGACCCGCTCTGACCTCCGGCGGCTTCTCGTCAGGAGATACCACATTTCAAGATAGGGAGGGGGGATACGTTACGATAAGTATTGGGAAAGATAATATCTAGACTAGAGAAATCGATTGTGTTGTTCTGATTTTCATTTGTATTTAATTTATATGTATTAAATAATAGAATAATCAATACAAATTGACACAGAGTAATTCCATAAATTTATTTTTTTAAAACGAACATTTACATTTTCCCCTGGAGCCAAGGTGTGGCAGC
>NC_136910.1:5549299-5584299 GCF_949606895.1 Notothenia rossii
TCCTGTCAGAACCTGTCCGGTAGTTAAGGTCTGTAAGATGGAAAAAAGCAGAGCAAAACGTCTGACTTATTCTGAAGGAATATAATATTGAGCTGCAGCTAACTTCTTTTTTTTTTTAAGAGGCCAATATTTTCAACTTTTCCCCCATGCCTCTAATACGCCTTAAGGACAACTTTGGATGGATTTCCATGACATTTTGCAGGCACACATGAGTCCCAGAAGATAACCTTAAGATTATTTCCAACTGTTGGATGGGGTTGTCTAAAAAATAAATGAGGTTTCACTTTATCCAATACTTTTTTTTTTTTAGGACCAAATGCATGCAAAGGTAGTGAGTTATATAACCTGTATTACAAAATGTTAGCATGCTAATACGCTTAGCTAAGATTGTGAGCCAACAATCTCACGGCATTTCGTGTTATAGTTACAAAATTAATCTATTGATTCGTGTTCACCAGCACGATTTCGCCATTTTTTTCGTGTCGCACATAACGATTTTAAAAGCAATGTAAATAATAACAAATTAGAAGGAAAAAAAGATTTTAAAAAATACAGATTTCAATATTCTGACACAGAATGATTTTAGAAGCAATGTAAATAATAACAAATTAGAAGGAAAAACAGATTTAAAAAAAATACAGATTTCAATATTCTGACACAGAACGATTTTAGAAGCCACGTATTTCTATTGGTAGTATGTTTCGTGCCTGCACCAAATAATAACAAATTAGAAGGGAATAAAGATTTAAAAAATACAGATGTCAGTATTCTGAGACTCTGAGCCCCATTTCTTTTCCTCACAGACGGCAAAAAGAACTGAGACATTATACGATTTAAAATAAAAGGGATAGGGTTAGGCTTAGGGTAAGATATTGAGAAAGAAAAAAGTTTTTTATGAACCACACAGCTTCTGGTATTCCAAGGACCCGACCGGATAAAAAGACGTGGTGCAGGCACGAAACATACTACCAATAGAAATACATAGCTTTTAAAATCGTTCTGTGTGACACAAAAAAGAATCGTGTTGGTGAATCAATAGATGAAATTAATTTTGTGACCATAACACGAAATGCCGTGAGACTGGGTTGTGTGACCATGGTGCCATGATACCAAACATTACACCTGCCTAACATCGGCATGTTTTCACTGTGATTGTGTGAATGTTGGCATTTAGATTGTTGCAGTATTTACAAAATACAATTTCTTTTTTTTGTACCTATTTAACATTTTCCTGTGTTCTAAGAAACACTTTAATAACTGACAATTGATAATGCCAATCTGATTCTTATCGGCTTTAAAATTATACATCAGTATCACATTAATCCAGCAGCCGGCTTTATAACAGAGCAGACGTGCTGATAGCTGATAGTATTTAATTAAACGTGACCTCAGCATTTATTCCCCTGACGTCTTTGCCCTACACTCCCTCTCCCCTGAGGAGAAGCTTTATGTGGAAAAGCTTTAGCCTGCTGCACCTAGCCCCTGGGCTGGACTCGTGGCAGGTTTAAGTGTCGGGAGCACAGCTGTGAGGGGCTTCTCTCGGCCAGCGAGGACAAGAAAGGGCAGCAGGCAGATGTCGCCTATCCCTCAGCAGTCATCCAGCCAGCAGCAGAGAAATGCATCGCAATAAGAGCTGAATTCAGACAAATCTGGAAGTTAAATGCAGGCGCTAACGGGCTAGGCTGCGTGCACTCCATCAGAACAATCTAATCAATCCCAGACTGCAATTAACCAGCTTACTTTTATTCGGAGGAACAAAGAAAGGTCTTCTAGGTGTACGTGTAGAGAGCCGCAGTACAAATAACCCCTTGTTACATTCAGCCTAGAATTGACTCGAAGCACAACAGCTCGATACCATGAAGCTCTATCATTGAACAGACGTCATTCGTTTTTGCTGCAAGACTCATAACTTCTTGACATTTCCGAAGTTTCCTTCAGAACATTACGTCCACAATGCTTTCTTTTCTTGTCTTTCTCACATTCTCATGCCCCCCCCCCCCTTATTCATGTGTGCCACAACACATCCAACACATCAATGATGAAGTGAGGCAAACAGCCTTGCATCCATGAGCTATATAATCTCTCATTCTCTTCTAAAAAGTAAAAAACACAATTTCAAACCGGAGAGACGTGATGTATGGAATACATATTTATTGTTACACGTCATATAAATGAAATGATTGCCATGATAATACAACAGGAGAATGGAATGGTGTTTGACGATTAGGCCCCGGTTTGCAGGATAATCATTCAGGAGGGAAAGAACCGCTCCGATGAATCCCCGGGGTCTAGACACTGGTGGTGGTGATAAGTAGGTGGGCCCGGTCTGAAGGAGGAAGGTTTAGCTTTGTCCTGAAAGGAGACAGGAGGCGAGAGGGGTGGAGGAGGGTTGCGTGTGGTCACCTGAAATGACAACTGACAGGAAGGAAGAGCAGGCATTTTAAGGAATTTAACGTGTGCAGCAATTGGCTGCTGAGGGGCGACGCCCACGCGTTTAATGAGGGGGGAGAGAGCAATAGAGTGACGTGTAAGTGAATCATCGTTAGGTCTTCCTTATTGAACTTTCATTTCTGTTCCCTTGCTTGGGGGTAATCTTCAACATCATCCAGTGTTGCTTTGATGTGTTATTCTGTGTGTGCTACTGAGCAGTTAAAGCATAGTTTGCTCTCATTGAACGTGATGATGTGCTTTATTGTAGATGCGACATGGCTTCGCTAATAGGGAGGAAAGGCCTCGGCGGGGTCAGATTGAGTGCCTCCGTGTTTAGAGTGATCTCACTGCCTCTGCTTTGCTGCCATATGTCTCACATGGTAAGCAACACACTCTCATCCGTGTGTTATTTATGTACCTGTTGCCCTCCTTTGCCTCTTCCTCAATCCCTTGCTCCTTCTGTCCATCTGTTGTGAAAAGCATCTTGAGTATTTCACTTTCTCTGTAGATGGATTGAATTTTTTATTGCATCCGATACTTTCCCCCCGATTTCCTCCCGTTCTTGGAAGACGTAACATTTTGGGGAACGAATCGTCTTAAAGATTTCTCCGAGTGTCCCAGAAGGATATCGGCTCCAAGAGGGACAGATTAGCCCCCGTGAGTGAGTCTCACACTTCTGTCGATGCATCCACGAGAGACGCCTCAGTGACGTTCTATTATTAGCGATATAAACGAAACGCGGCCATTTGGTGGCCCGGCGCCGCAGGGATCGACTCGAGCGAGACGTCCATACTCCCTCGGAGAGACGGGGAGATAAAGAAAAAGTAGGTTACGGAAGAAAGACCGGCTGCCTCGCTTCATCTGTACGCGTGTGTGAAGTGTGTGAGTGTTTGCCATTTGTGTTGTATTTTAATTTCACTTTTGACATTCTATTTTTAGCTCATCTTAACTATTGTACTTGCATATAGTTAACTTCTCCTGCATTACCTGCACATTAGTCTTCCATCACTTGCACTATTTCCATGTCTTATATTCATGTTGCATTGTTGGAGGAGCCTGCATACTGCATAGCCCTTTGAACCCTTTGGACACTCTGTGAGAAAGATGGTGGCTTAAAACAACAGGAATGTATATCGAGGCATGTGGATGCACGTTCCCTCACGGGTGTTTGCACCCAGCGTCCATTTGTGCCGCTTTCCGTGTGAACGCATTTGCCCTTTGCATCGTGCACTCGATGATCTGCGGTAGCATTCATGCGAGGGTCCGTTGCGAGTGCCAGTGTAACTGTCGGCTCTCCTGCTCCGCTCCGTGTCTTGGCAACAGGGAGTGTGAGGGAACCAGTGAGAGCAGACGCCTCCTTCTCTGCCTGACGAGCGCAGCAGAGCGGGGAGGGAGAGAGATGGAGTCTGTGGGACAGCATGGGGGTAAGAAATGGGTCATAAGGAAATCCCCATATGGACAACCATGCACCCCCACACCCCGGGCAGTGCCAGGAGGCCTCTAGAAACTCACCCAGAGCCCACAGCGAGAGGCACTGAGGGAACAAATGCTTGGCAACATATGCAGGGAGGGACCAGTTTATAAGGAGCAATCTCTGCCTCGATACAGACTCTACATTAGAAAGAGGCATGCTGTGTGTTATGTGACTGCATGTGTGGTAGACCGGCGTTTCTTCTCAGCTAGGTTTTCTATAAGGACGATGTTGTCGCAGATAGGTCTGCAGCTTCTGCTGATGATTGCTGTTCTGAGATATTTTGACATTCTAACAAGCATGGTGTGAGCAAAGACTAAAGAAGAGCTTCAGATCAGAGGGGCTTATAAAGAGAATATGAATAATCCTGCACAACAAATCCAATGAAATATTCGGGTCTTATAGCTCGATCAAGTCAAAGGTCATTGTTGGTGCTGAGGTTAGCTTGAGGGCTTTTGAAGTTTTTGGGAAATAAGACATATAGCATCGGCAAAAACATGAATGAAGACTAAAGGACTTGAGAAACCTTGAGACTAAAACAACCATTCAGGCAGCTACATTAATATAGGGGGTGTCCCTATCTGTCTTCAAAGAATGTTCCAGTTGAATGAGATAATCAGGAAGGCAGGAAAGTTGCCTGGTTAAATAATCCATGATCATAATGCTGATGGACAAAGGAACCCGTCCCCAACCAAATGCAGAATCTTAAGGATGGTGTACTACATGTTATCTTTTCTCTGCTTGGAAAAGATAACCAACATCTTTTCTAAGCAATGCCTAAATCATTTCAGATGATGTCATTCTCTAAACACCTACAAAGGTGCGATAATCTAAATGCAATGCTACGGTTTTCACAGTAGGTCTGGGTCCGGGAGGCATGTGGCGCAGTGGGTAGTGCGTAGGTGTTCGGATCAGGGGGAGCACAGGTTCAAACCCCACTGCAGTCAGCATGTTGTTACGTCCCTGAGACACTTCACCCCAAATTGCTCCTGTGGGGATTATCCACAGTATTGAGTATGTAAATCGCTTTGGATAGAGTGACATGTAATCTAATGTAATGTCTACTGACTGAATTGAGTTTCTAAATCTTCAGTATAATACCCATTTTCTTGACCAACCCTCCTTCACACATATAAATTCTAGTCTACCAAAGTCCGACCTCTGATAAGTAAGTTATCCAAGTTGTTAGATAGAGACCATTAGAGAAGTCATTGTGTTGAACATGACATCAGTCTGAAGGTTAACACCTGAAAGATGTTCTGACACAACAAACACACACATAATCTATCTCTGACATTATCTCCATCATGCACACACATATCAAACACATGCTCACACACATTTCAGCACTTGCATTTCATACCCATGTCTTCCCAAATGAGCTGAATCTAAACTGGTTAATTATGAGATTCATCGCTGTTAGCACCTGTTGGGTAATTAATGCCAATCACAGCCTTCTGGGGAGCAAAATTATCCTCCGTTGAAAAAAACACAGTTTAGCTACAATCTCTCTCTCTCCTCCTTCCTTTCTCTCTCCCCTGCTTATTACCTCCAACAACCTGTGTGCCCTCTGCCTGCTGTTAGCAAATCATCCCAGAAAATAAATAAGCACCGCGATAAACAAATGTGGCCGTGGTCTTGGAATTGCATCAACCACAGATGGGCAGACGGAGTAGGAGTGTGGACGGTGCGATGGAGAAACCTGAGATGGGATTTAGCAATCAAAAAAGAATAAATCATTTAGGACTGCGCTAATCTTGGGATGCTAATGGTGGTTGCTGCCAAGAGTGTTGTTTGGCAGAGCTGGAGCTGCAGATTCATGACTGTTTTTCAATATCCACAGTGATAGTATTCTATAAAATGTTAAGATTTCTTGCAAATGTCATCTTAAATGTTATTTAAACCTTCACTCCAGGGTTGCTGCAGTTTGATTAGTCTTCTGATAAAGATATGTCTGGAAGTTTTTAGATGTGAACGCTGCTGTTGCTTTCTATTAACCCTTAGATGCCCTCAGAGTGACTGGACCGTACTCTCTCCCATAAAGGACCCGTATTAGAATAATATGTGTTTTTATGACATTTTTATCATTTTGGTTAAGAAAAATCTCTTGTATAATATTTAGTATTATATTTTGGTTAACACTAGAAATATTTTATATTTAATTGTTCACAATTTATTTTTTTATTTTTTTTTTACATTTTGAAAAAAAAACGTTTTGAACATATTGTCCCAAAGATCGCCGCTATTCTGAGACCCTCACAGTATTCCAGTCCCTTTTCAAAACTCATCTCTTCTCCTCTTGTCTACTCATAGCCCACCCCCCATCAATCCATGCCGGTTGATCAAGTTTGATAGTCCTATACCCCCCACCCTAACCTTCCCTTATATTGTAAAGCGATTTTCAGTCCTTGAAAAGCCCTATACAAATATAATGTATTATTATTATTATACTGACAGGTATCAGATCTTGCTGTGTAAAATAATCTTCCTGAGAGGTGTCACTTGTGATGTAGTCTGTGTGGTCCACAGTGAATGTATTCCTGACAGCAACAGGTGATCAGAATCAAAGGTTCCCATAGGAAATGCATGTGGGTCATTTTTGACCCACTTATGGAAGTTTGGGGTAGTAATACAAAAACTACAATTTCTTAAAATGTTTTTTGAGGAATAGCTAGAATATGAAATGATAAAAAAATGTAATTACAGAGATACTTCAAGAAAACCACCTCACCGGGTCAAAAAAGACCCACTTATGCATCTGAGGGTTATTAAAGGTGTTTCATTTTAGCATCAATAAACCATTAACGCTTTCAAGACAAACAGATTATCACTTGGAAGATTGGCAGCCTCTGTTGGGCCGTTCACTGCAGTTAGTTTATTACATAATGGATTTGGCAGTGGTTAACCATGCAGGGGAGGATTGCCTTACGACAGATAGGCTTTCATAGCATTACTTAGCTGCAGACAAAGTCCAACAGGAAATTCGGTGTATTCGCGTAAGACAAAAAGAAACTCAAGAGTCATTTGAAAAACACTAACAGTGTCAATTAAGTGACTTGAGCTGCAACAGGCAGATTTATTTCTTCATAATGGTTTCTTCATTAAAAAAATGGCTTTCCACTGTTCTGCAATCTTTAATTATGGAGGCTAAAATGAGACTGGCAGATTTCATTGAATGTTGCTAGCTAGCTAATTGAGCTAATGTTTGCAAGTTGTTTGAAAACGCCACCTCAAGCTAACATGTTTGAGTTAGGTCTAATCGTGTGTTTGGTTAATGTAGGCTGACGAGCTGAGGGTGCTAACGTTCCTGAGTTCCCTAAATGTATGGCAGGTACGAGTTAAAAGGAGAGGTCAAAACCAAACTCTTTAAATGCAGGGTTTGCCTTTTACCCCACTTACAATGCTTCACCTTTGGGGAACAAATCTAAAGCTTGACTTCTTCACTTCTTTTATAGTTATGTCAAAGCTCTAATTTGATAATCACAGGAGAGATTATCAGGGGATCAAATGTAATGAAAAGATAAATTAATGTTTCAAAGTTGTATGCAGCTAATCGAAACAATCAACTAATCAAAGCAAACACTTTGGATTCCTCAACGAGACAAAGAGCCTTCAGCTTAAATGAACATGTTACCAACAAAGAGAGCTTGTTTTCAAATTCACCAAACACTCTGGACAAGCGTGGGATGAATCATAATTTAGCGAGGTACCCGGAGATGGATATATTGTGGGTCAGGGGAGGCAGTCGTACATAAATCCAATCTGTTGCACAGACCTTTCTGCGTGGAATGAATTATAAATCATTTGTGACTTTAAACTGTTGATCTTAGGGCAGAGACTAGCGGGGAAACGTAAGCATTCAGAGAGGAGACGATGACATATAATGACGGGCGAAGAGGAAGTGGCTGATGGTCGGGATGTATTGAGGGGACAGATTACAATCAATACAAACATATGGCCGGACTGAATGACTCGGCAGTCGAATTCAATATGATGCTGAAATAACATCAGGAGCAGACGGGCAGCCGAGGGAAATGATGGCAGTAAAGGCCATGCATGTGAAATGTCAAAAGACATTCATCTTGACTTAGAGACTTTACTTTTTTGAATGCTCATGGCTGTTATAACCAAGGTAACAGGGTAAGAAAATGAGGGGCGCCACTCATTGTATTGCCCAGGAGAGCAATTAAAAACCTATATGACACTCAGGCATAATCAGGCAACTTTGAAGAATGCATGCACACACACGATACTCGCAGTCCTAACCCAACTGTCTCTGCCCCCTCGAATTCTTTCCACTTCCTTCTCATTGTCTACCTGCAAAAACAAGAAATCAATGTCTCTCGTCTTCCACTCGTAAACCATGCAGGATTGATGCGACTGCCACATTCACATCAGTACTGTTGGTTCACTCTTGACATGTAACAGCCTCGCCGATGTTCCAGAAACGTGGACTTTGAACGTAAAATTCACACCGCAGTACTTTCCCCACTTTAGTTCCGATATAGTTCCGAAATGTCGCGTTCACACCAAAAAGATTCGGAACTAAAATGAGTTCATGAGAACCTTTTTACCCCCTTTTTAGTCCCTGTTAGAGAGCAGGGACTTTCGTGGGAGAAAAAGGTTCCTATGTCTGATTGGCTGGGCGGATTGCAAACCACGCCCCGTAAAACTCCCAAAAAGTTTTGTGAAGCCGCCATTTTATTATCCTCGCATTAGCATTATTAGCATTAGCATTAGCCCAGCGCAGAAACGCAGAGAGACTAACTTATGGCAACACAAAAGAAAATGAGAGATGAGGAGGTGTCGGCGTTCTGGCGATTTACTCGGAAGGCTTCTACTGAAGGCAGTCCCCAACTCCGGGGACTTCGGGTGGCAGTATACGCTGTGAAGTTGTTTGCGGCCTGCCAGTAAACCCAAAGCAGAAGAAGAAGAAGAAGAAGAATAAGTGACGTCAGCGGCTTCATTTGCCTAGTCTTCCCTCAGGGAACTTATTCCGGTGTGAACGCGATCTGTACTTAGTTCATGAGAACTAAAGAGTTCTGATGAACCTACGAAAGTACGAAAGTGTGTGAAAGCGCCTATTGGACCAATTCAGCACTAAATGAATGTGGAAGCCCACGTTTCCACAACAGAGGAATGTTGTCATTGTGAGCTTGGAGGTGAAAAGTAACAGGGAGCTTGGTCTGAATCTGCTCTGTCTTCCCTCTTCCATTTCAGGAAAGACTCTAAAGATCCATGGTCTCTGTATGGATCTCCTCACTCCATCTTTCGCCAAACACTCTCAGCCTCCCCTCTGCTTTTCTTTTCCCACAATCTTTCTTCCATCATCTCTGGTCCTCCGCTCCCGCTCTACCAGTCTCATTTTTTTTTTGTTCCCTTCTCCGCTCAGTCTCTATCTTTAAGACTCGGCATGTACGACTAGTCTCCGTCAGGCTGTATCGGAACATAAGGGGAGGGAAAAGGCACTTTCAGATCTGCTTCCATTTCCCAGGATTCCTCAGGGCGACTGATTCAATCGCTGCTGGTGAGGTCGACAGTGACATCTGAAGGTAAGTCTCCCTCTGGATTCCTGTCTTTTGAATTCTTATTCCCCTACTTGCCGCAAACACTCACACGCAATTACCGCCTCTCTATAGTCAAAAGAAGTACCTTTCTGATGTGATTGGAGATGTTTATCATATTTACAAAGATGTTAAGAGCATGCAGGAGCCCTTCACAACAATAGAGTTGAATTAAACTTGAATGCATCATCACAGGAAGCATGCAGTTGAATATATATAACTGTGCAGGCACCTAAATTAATATACTCTCTGATTTTCCAATAAGGTAAGGCCCGTTGGGATTATGAAGCTCATTAAATTGCCTCGTGCACAAACACCGTGGCATGCTGCCGCCTCTGATGAGGAGATACCCAAATGGTGCATTTGCATATATGCCTGAGAGGAAACGGTGGCCAATGAAAGGGCAGAAAAGCAATTCAAATTTTCATTTTCAGTCAGCAGGTTCACCAAACCGCCAACAGTGCGCTTTTGAAAAGAAAGGATTTAGATATCCAACAAACTACAGAGAACCGTTAGACTGCAGGATTAGTTTGATTCGTTTTCCTATAATGGCTCGTTGGTGTCTTTTCATATTTAGCATCAGAGATATTCCCATCAACAAGCACATATTGAGCGCATTTTGCAGCATGTCAAGCTATTCCTTGAATACTTCTTTGTTAAACTGGGTCACCATTATCCGATTGCAAAGTGAAAGCTACACGTTTTTCCGAGCCAGCTTTAATACTTTGTTAAGATTTTGAGGCAGGAATAGTTTCACTCATGATACTGTGTCTTTCTCCCTTGGGTGTTTAAGGCTGTGAGTCTTCCACTAACAGTGTAAGGTAAGTGGGCAAAACAAATAAAAACAGCATGACCTTTCCAGAAGGAAAATAATAACCTGTTGACGTCTTGGTTTGAATCCTCACAGAAAGGAGATTTGTTGTTGAATTGTAGACTCGGTCGTCATCTCACAGCACAGATTATATGTAGTCTAGCTATCTGAACATGTTTATCTGTGTTTTTTATAAGGTGGTTGCATACATATAAAGTTAATGGCTACAGACAGAACTTCTGCTTCCCTCTGGGGACGATGGCATCTAGAATTCTGCAACAAAAACAACACCAGAAGTCAAAAGGATTCTGTAACAAACTACTGCCATAAGACAGAACAAATGCAAAAAGGCAACAGTGGCCAGAAGCCGAGGGGCGCTGGGAGCAGGGCGATGGCTGCCATCAGACGGGTGGAAAACAAAACTCCTTTTTCTGTTTTCGTGAGTCGTTCCAGGCTGGTGATTTGAAGCTAGGCAGACGGGCACAAGATCTGTCGGAGCGAGCGGAGCCCAGCATCGTGACGCATTTCCCCGAGCCACATGTCCCCTATCCGTGGGCCAGTGCCCAGCAGGATGGGGGGCGGGGGGGCTGCAAGCCGAGTTTGTGTGTGTCCATATGCATGTATGAGGACGGGAGGGTGAGTGGCAAGAACGCCGCCAATGGATCCCTACATCCTGGGGGTAGGGGGGTGAGCCAGCCAGGCCATACTGACCCCCGCAGGCCAAATGGAGAGGAAGGGTTGGAGGTGATGGGTGGCATGACATGTTTTTGTAATGATATTATAGTATTCTTAAAATACTTTGCTATCTGTGTTTTAAATATGTTGTTTTACTTTTATGTATGCACCACGACACCAAGTAAAATCAGAATAGATAGATAGTTAGATAGATAGATAGATAGATAGTTAGATAGATAGTTAGATAGATAGATAGATAGATAGTTAGATAGATAGATAGATAGATAGTTAGATAGATAGATAGATATATAGTTAGATAGTTGGATAGATAGATAGATAGATAGTTGGATAGATAGATAGATAGTTAGTTGGATAGATAGATAGATAGATAGATAGATAGATAGATAGATAGATAGATAGATAGATGGATAGATAGTTAGATAGATAGATAGATAGATAGATGGATAGTTAGATAGATAGTTAGTTAGATAGATAGATAGATAGATAGTTAGTTAGTTAGATAGATAGATAGATAGATAGATAGATAGTTAGATAGATAGATAGATATATAGTTAGATAGTTGGATAGATAGATAGATAGATAGTTGGATAGATAGATAGATAGTTAGTTGGATAGATAGATAGATAGATAGATAGATAGATAGATAGATAGATAGATAGATAGATAGATAGATAGATGGATAGATAGTTAGATAGATAGATAGATAGATAGATGGATAGTTAGATAGATAGTTAGTTAGATAGATAGATAGATAGATAGTTAGTTAGATAGTTAGATAGATAGTTAGTTAGATAGATAGATAGATAGTTAGTTAGATAGTTAGATAGATAGATAGATAGATGGATAGTCAGATAGATAGTTAGTTAGATAGATAGATAGATAGATAGATGGATAGTTAGATAGATAGTTAGTTAGATAGATAGTTAGATAGATATATAGTTAGATAGATAGATAGATAGATAGATAGATAGATAGATAGATAGTTAGATAGATAGTTAGATAGATAGTTAGATATATAGATGGATAGATAGATAGATAGATGGATAGTTAGATAGATAGTTAGTTAGATAGATAGATAGATAGATAGATAGATAGATAGATAGATAGATAGATAGATAGATAGATGGATAGTTAGATGGATAGTTAGATAGATAGTTAGTTAGATAGATAGATAGATAGATAGATAGATAGATGGATAGTTAGATAGATAGTTAGTTAGATAGATAGATAGATAGATAGATAGATAGATAGATAGATAGATAGATAGATAGATGGATAGTTAGATAGATAGTTAGTTAGATAGATAGATAGATAGATAGATAGATAGATAGATAGATGGATAGTTAGATATATAGTTAGTTAGATAGATAGATAGATAGATAGATAGATAGATAGATAGATAGATGGATAGTTAGATAGATAGATAGATAGTTAGATTTAGAGATAGTTAGATTTAGAGATAGATAGATAGTTAGATAGATAGATAGTTAGATTTAGAGATAGTTAGATAGATAAGACTTTATTTAACCCGAAGGAAATTGTTGTGTTGTGAGTTACAAAATACAATAAACACAGCAGCATAATAGTAAAAGTTCAGTAAAAAGAGCAATTAAATGTCTACAGTAAACATGAAAGATAGACGTTCACATAATTAATGTAAATATTACCAGTAATCAGTAGTGCAAAAAGAACGCAGTGGCAGATAAGTAATTACACGTTTATCATAGCACATAATTAATAATAATAATAATAATAATAATAATGTTGCACATGTTATATAGCAGTGAGTGTTTTGTAATGATGGTAATGATATTATTATCTGAATCAGAATAATTAGTCCCACAGAGGGGATATGTCCATCGTTACAGCAGAAAAGAGCCAAAGACAGTTTAATGTTATCTAAGAACCATGCATACAAAAAGTACTAAAGATAAAAAAAGAAATTATAATAAAAAAAGTTACACATTTTATAAAAATACACACCCTGTAACAGTTCTAAAGATTTAGCAGCCAGTTATATATTGCACATAGTTGGTATTTAACAACAAGAGGTGTTATAGTCTAAATTCCTAAATTCCTAAATCCCTCGTACGTGTCAACCTACCTGGTAATAAACCTGTTTCTGATTCTGATTGATGACACACAGGGAAGGGTGTGTGTGTGTGTGTGTGTGTGTGTGTGTGTGTGTGTGTGTGTATGTGGGGGGGGGGGGGGTTCACAAATGTGCTCCCAGCATGAGCTTTCCCAGCCTGTGACTTGACGTCGCTGGTGGCATCAGACAGCTTGCCAAGCAGATCTGCTGCCTGCCCCCGGGGGGCCGTGTGAAGCCTGCAGAATACATGTGTGTTCATGGAGGCTGTACACGTGAGGCTGCCCTTTGGTGTCCATATGCACGTGTGTGTGCGCAAGGAGGTGAGAATGGGAAGTGATCTAGTTGCTTTGGCCGGTTCAACCACAACAGACTGTTCTCTTTAAAAGTCAGGATTTTTTAAAAGCACACGCATGGAGAGTCACACGTGTATTCAGTCTGGCTTGTTATGACTGGCCAACACACAGCTCAGCTGCTGTAATGGAGGTGGGTTTCCCAACCTTGAACTCAATCACCCCTTCATCTTCAACTGATTTAATGAATGCTATTTTTTGATAATGAAAACTGAACATTGTTATAATATTTCTTTCATATTATTAAACTGTCAAGGTTGCATCTGGAATAGTTTACCGGTTTAAGCGATAAATCCTTCAACTGTACTTTCATTATTTGTTAACTAATTCAACTCTCCTTTAGCCTCCTTTGGTCCTAAACTTTTAGCTCACTTTAACAACTGTCTACTTGCAAAGGTTATCTATACCTAAGTAATCCTTCTATTTTCCCCATCACCTTTAGCCAACAATTCCCACTTCTTTTCCTTTAAATTGTAGATACTATTTAAAGCAGGGATGTCAAACTCAATTTCACCACGGGCCACATCAGCATTATGGTTGCACTCAAAGGGCCGGTTGTAAATATAAGACTATAGAAAAATACATAAATATTTAATATATATATTAAATAATGTTATTGCCTCCGTATTGGATTATTATCGGGTAATAGCTTCATAATTAACAAGGTCTGAAAGCAGAAGTCTAGGGCAAATAATTGCAAGTCTATTCAGTGAGAATGTCACAAAATGATTTAAAAAGAAAAGCCACATTCTGGAAAAAAAGTTAAAAAAAGTCTAATTCTGAGAAAAAAAGTCGAATGAGAGATGCATTGTGGGACATGTAGTTTATGGGCAATGTGCTTCTGTAAATCAGCCTGTAACCGTATAATAGATATCTTTGCAAGCTCTTGTGTGGCCGCATAAAATGAAGTCACGGGCCGGATTTGGCCCCCGGACCTTGAGTTTGACACCCCTGACGGGGGGGGACGGACGGGGGGGACGGGGGGGTCGTGCTAGTGAATTCATTTCAATTTTCTAAGTTTGCTAGTCCGCCCCTTAAAATGTCTACGCAAACGTTATTATTAATAATAGTTTTACAAACAAAATTATAAAATTTAATTTAATTTTTTTATAATTTTTTATTTCCCATTTTTATTTTGTAATCATCTCGCGACCTTGGGAACCCCTGTTTTAGAGTGATAACTAGTTTTCCCACACTCACAACCTGTGATGTTCAGGTGATACTGTTCCGGCATAAGGATGTGTATACATATTTAAATAAACCGCTATCTACGCACTCCCTGCACTACAGAAGCACACTAGCCTCTGGGGAACGAGTAACACTAGTTAGGAGTCAGTGATCATGAGAGGAGAGCTTCCACTGTGAATACCATTAAAGCGCTGCTGGAACCGTTGGGAAGTGGCAGCAATGTATATACCATTACTGTCTGCAGCACAGAAGATTAGAGCTCTATTTCCCTATATAAGGAAAGCTGTGTGATAATAGCTGCAGATTACAGAGGATTTCACACGGCGTAACACAACTATATATGAGGCCTTACAATGCTGAGATTTCGCTTCAGTGTGTGTCAGACACAGAGCTTTTCTGTGAAGAAAAACATACAGGTGTTTCTTCAATAGCTCCCATTCTGCATTGAGGATGCATGCATCGAGCCAAGTGGAATTACAAAGGAAACCCTTGATTTAAAGACTGTTTATCTTCGTCCATAATTACATATTTGCGTGAATACGGAAAATAATCCTGATATTTGCACAAGGCCTTGACTCATTAATTTGAATAGACGATTAAGAAGAGCCAGTGTAGCAGTTAATTAGAAAGCAGTGGTGATAACCACCTGTTCAAACATACAGATGGGGAGTCAGTCTGCGTATCCCATGGCTGCCTGCGAGTGCTGTATCACTGCAGATAGTCAAAGGGAACTGAGTGACGACGTAGATGCATTTAATGCTGCTCATCACACTCAGGATTTGACTGAAGCGCACCACAGGTTATGTGCATACGCAGGCGTGCACACACACACACACACACACACACACACACACACACACACACAGTCGAAGACGTGATTACCTGTCAAATGCAAGACGTGACTGGCTGGGAGTAAATGAAGTGATTAATATTCACGGGGAGGAGGTGGGCTTTGTCTGATTAGATGTTAAGATATTCACTGTCCCCATTGCTTCTTTTATTACAGCACCACAATGACAAGATGTGAAATTACACGCTGGCTGATGCAAAACACTGAGGGCAAAAAAAAGGACGGGCGACAAGCATTACGCCGCTCTCTCTCTCTGCCTGTCAAAACTGTCTTTGATTTCTTTAAATATCCACGAAATGAGGGCAGGTCCCAATTTACAATACCTTTCATACGGTAGATAATGCTCGGTAACAGGAACATGACGAAACTAAGGGTCGGCTGCTACTTTTCAGTTATCTAATTTATCTTTCCTTGCTTCTTTTTCCCTCCCTCCCTCCCTCCCTCTGTGCGACACCTCCCTCGCCGGCCTCCTTCTGTGTTTAAATTGAGTGGCTGTCTGACGCCGGTCGATGCTCGCCGGCTATGTGGGCCCCAGAGCTCTGATAAACAAGAACCTAATGGTGTCCCTGGGCTGCTGAAGGGCCTCACATTAGGATAATTAGGCAAAGTGAGGGAGCCCTGGAGAGGAGGAGGAGAGACGTCTGCACTTTCTGAGAGTCTGGAGCCTGTGACTTTTTGCCTAGTTGCTCAACTCCCCTTTAGACTATTTCTACGGTCGGAACAAGGGCACCAAATAACTGCACTGTGATAGCAGTGGGATTTGTCAGGAGTGATGAGCTATTCAGACAAAAATAAATCACCTTTAATGCATTGCAAGGTGTTATGAAGAGACAGATGGGGATGTCTGACAGCTCGGAGAGAAGCTGAATTGTGTGAAGAGACCAGGAAAGGATATTATCTGTAGCAAAAGTTACAATATGTGGACTTGCCATTTGACAGGTAACAGCTAAAATCACTTTCTTCAGTTTGGTGAAACAACTGGAACACACAACGGGTAACAGAGCTACAAAACAACCAAGCGTGGCCACGTATCTTCGTTAAAGAGTCACCGTTCAAGCGCACTATGATGTAGCGTTGTTGTTAGATGGCCATGGCAACTGGCTAACAACAAGGATATGTTTTTCTGCCATTTTTTGACCGAACAGAACGGGATTTTTTGAAAGGATGAGAACGATAATGGTAACCGGAAAACATAAGGTTGGTTGACGCTTCATGGTGTAATTGGACCCACACTCTAAAAACGAATTCAGGCGACCTTTCAACTCCACTTCATTAAATGCATGGTTGCAAGATAAAAATGTGAGTTAATTGATTTAGATAAACATTTTAAGTTGCAAACATTAATTTATAAGTTGTGTTGACGTAATAATGTTGGTTATTACATCAACTTAATATTGTGTGTAATTTGAACTCTGATTTCTGCGTTAATTGACTTAAAACAAAATTCAAGTTGTAGCAAGTAATGCAATTGGCTTGATAACTTAATTGTTCTACACCGTGAGTTAAGGATTTTAAGTCCACTCCCACTTAACATGCCTGGACAAGTTCCGACAGTTAAGACAAATAGAAATATACAAAGGACAGGTAGATAGCCTTGTAGTTGCACTGTATAGGCAAATTTCAGTTTGACCAAAATTAGCAGCCTTTGAACTGTGAATAGTTATGTGAGAGGATACAAAGTAGGCTACTGTGAGAGTAAAAATACTTTGGTTACTATTGTGATATCGCTTTTTATTAAAAGTGAATCTCGGTGACGCAGATCAAGGACATGCTTCTTGAGGTAGGATCGTTATTTAGAGTTGTCATTGAAATGCAAGTTGTTGGCAGTCACCCATTCAGAACATATTCATTTAGGTCATTTCTCTTTTTTTCCTTTTTCAAAAATAGCACAATACAATTGAAGTATGCAGAGAACTATAGCCATCCGCTGCCTTGTCGTGTACCTTGGAGAAAAGGAAGAGGACCTTTTCAAGGAGTTTAGCCACGGAATTACAAATCTCGAAATAAAATAAAATCCACGGGCACAGTGGACACAGGACAAAAGCACTGCTCTCTGTCAGTCACATTTTGAAGCATATTGCACTTTTGGCCACACCCCAATCAATAATATCTTAGCAACGTTCAGCATGGATAGGTGTTGACAGCAATGGCATGGGAAAAGGATTGCGTACAATTTGAAAAGTGGCTTCTGCTCTTCACTTAACCAGTTCAAATATTGTATGGAACCTGCAAAAACGATGAGAAGATACACTAAAACTTGCACGGTTGAGAATGACAAAATCTGTCCACATGCATTTAAACACTAGGCAAAGTACTCAAAAGCACCTCTGTGTGTCTTCAGGACCACATTGCCATGACGACACACACATGCAGACTCAATAGGTGAAAACAATACAAGCGTTGCTTTAGCAGCTGGTAATAATGGCTCTGAATTAGCTAAGAGTGACAGTTTAAAAAGTATGCAATTACCTAATTCATTATCTCTAATGCGCTAACCTATGATTTAATGTGCGTCAAAAGGACATGAATATCGCCTTCATCAGTGATCGGTCCACCCCAGGATCTGACCATATGATGGCAACCATCGTAGTCGAGGGAAACAAATGAATGAGCAAGCATTCTGTGTTAAATGTGTTCATACTGTTTGAAATAATGACTCTCGGCAGTGTAAACATCTTTGTTACATCTTTTGTAGAATTGATGTGTGTGATCTGCAGATTGGTGGCCATTGAGAGTTTGTTTCTGTAGTTTTACAAAAACTTTACAGATTTTACATATTTGGCACTGGTTTTAAATATGCAAAGGCCTCTAACTTCGATGTGATGGCAGCATTTATTTGCAGTCTTCCCATTTCCCATGGTAATATGGCTCATGTGTTTATTTATTATTTGTGGGGCAATTTAAATTTGTGTTATCCATCTTTTTGTTCAACATTTAAATGAAGCTCAGCGCAAGTTCTTTCAGGAAGACTGGGTGTGTATACATTCACTCTGCAGCTGCATTATAATCAGCTCATCACAGGCGTTCTCTTTAACCTATTACATTTCACCTCATTCTCCAGCAACCAATCAACGTGCTGCAGCCAAACTATAAAATGGTTCTCCTCTCTCCTGCAGTCAGCTGTGATTTCAGGTGTTCATGCACCTTATCATATGGTGTCAATAAATGTTCAAACAAAATGAATGCTCTCCTGATTGAAACATCATGTGTTGAAATAAACAACTGCAGTTCGAAATAAAAAGTGAATCGCCTAATATTTTTGTTGTGGAATTAATTTCTTTCTTTAAAGGCAAAAACATGAAAAAGCTAAGAAAAAAAACTATTGAATATAATATATTTGGAGCAACTTCATTTATAAATGGTTGTCAACTTAAAAAACGTGTGTTCACAATGATGGTAATTAAGTACATGCAACTTAAAATTCCTTTTAAATCATACGGTAAAACAAGTTGGAACAACTTAATTTTTTGAGTAATCAACTTCAAAACTTGTGTTTATGCTGCCAATGATTAAGTAAGTGGTCATTAAAAACACCTCTGATTGTAGAGGAAAAGCCTTCTCCCCTAACTCAAATAACTTTGTTGCTTTAAGACAATTTCATTAGAAGTTGTCTTAACTCAATAAACATTGATGCAAACTGTTGCGTTGATTTTCTTTGTTGAGCCAAGGCATTTGTTTTTAGAGTGCAGGCTTAACTTTAACTAGTATCGTGTTTATCAGCAACAAGTGTCCGACGTCATTTGTAGCTTCACGTCATTGGCCTTCATTAAAAAGTGACTTGAAGCCTGTTGCTCGGTTATTCTCAGAGATTTTAGCATTACAGGAAAGCTTGCTTGTTTGGGGCATGTTTGTCTTGAGTGACAGGTGTTTTATGTCTGTTTGCTTGTTGATTGCTCTTTTCAGCTGAAGTCTCCACCGTGTTTTGCAAATATGACATTTCTAGGTGTCAAGATGGCAGCAAAGTGTGAAAGGAAAGGAAGCGCTAGGATACGATTAGCTTATTTTAGAAAACAGTTAGCCTGCAACTCTTGTGAAGCTCGCTAACATGTTCTCTCTTGTTTCTTTAATCCACACAAAACACATCAACTGACGAGATGTGGATTTATAGGGGTGTGTTATGTGTGTGTTATGCTCACCCCCACCGACACCCCGTCCGTCCGTCCATCCGCGAAACAGAGGGGCTGAACACAGAACTCTGCGTGGGCAGCCCTGAGTACCAAACATTGTCTCCTGGTACTCATTTGAGTAACTCACTAAGAAAGTTATGTGCACCCCTGGTTATGTGCAAGAAATACCCTAGCATATATGCCCTTTACAACCACAACTTTTTAAACATTAGAAGCCCCTGCTTTCCGTCATTTTACTAAACTAAGCAAACCCGTTTACTTGCTGTAGCTCCATATTCAACATTCACATATGAAAGCGGTATCATTTCCTCAGGTAGCTCACCCCAAGAGAGTGAATAACGTATTTCCCTAAATGTCAAACTATGCCTGTATGTTTGTAAATGCCAGGTGAACTGTTGGAGATAAGCCGTTTGTTTGTAAATGGCAGTTTTCACAAACACTTTCCTCAATGGCATGGATGAAAAGGAACCCGCAGTAGATATTGCGGAAGCTTTTCTGAGTCTGAGAGACAAACTCTGGGACGGAGGTTCGACTTCACCTGCTTTCTTTCCCGTTTGAACACGAGGACCGACGCTGAGCTTCAAACGGAGCTGTTGCCAGAGTGACGCCTCCCAGATAACTACCTCCCGCTCTGTGATTTTCCTTCCTTCTCTTGTTTTACAGCCCGTGCAGCAGCAGCAGCCTGTGGGTTCACTAGCTGCAGCTTCTCTTTTCCGCTCTGACACTCTGCAATCAGATGTGACACACTGAAGGCTTGGATGACAGCTGGGACGACAAGGTCACACAGTCACCTACTTTTAACGAAGGATATGCACAGCTCCTTTTGACAGTCGCTCACACACACCTTCACACACATTTGTACACACAGTCACAAAGCGGAGCAGGAGTCTTTTTTGCAGACAGCGCCTTTCCTCGTGCCTCTGCAATCTCAGAAGCAATTACCTATTACATTTTCATCCTTCCCATCTCACAATGTTTAAGGACAGATTATAACTGCTGGTGGGTAATTAAGCCTGCAAATTGTGAATTGAGTTGTGAATATGGAGCAGGGTGAGTGTGTGTGTGTGTGTGTGTGTGTGTGTGTGTGTGTGTGTGTGTGTGTGTGTGTGTGTGTGTGTGTGTGTTTGTCTTAATAAAACTAATAGCGCTGCCCACCTAGAGCTCTTAATTTGATACCCGAAATGACAAATCACAGAGCTAAGAAGTGTAACACCGGTGTGGAGGAATTGTTCGTGGTGTGTTATAATTCGCGAGGATAAATACTGTTTTCCAATTAAATTTCACCACTTTATTAGATTACACAGTGAGCGTAGGGAAAAAAGAGATTAGCTGCTGCTGCTTGTCATTACAATGAAAAGATTTTTGGTGCCAAAAACGTTAGCGAAGGTCGTCCTGAATGCTGCTGTAATGGCTCAAGATGTTGTCACACTTTTTCATGGCTTTAGCGCGACTAGAACATATGACAGATACTCGTCCTTCAGAGCTTCAGAAATGGCTGCTATCAGTCTTGAAGTTGCCACTAAAGCATCTTTCCAGAGGGATAAAACACCCTCTAACATCTGGCTTTTGTCTTATAGGTGCAAAGGTCTGCAATTTTCCCGCGACAGATGACTGCATTGTTAGAGGATATTTATCGGCTACTGTAAAGATCGGCAGATAACGAAACACGATACACGGATGGTTCGTGTGATGCCACGTGACGCCCATTAAGGTGAGTAGATGATAAATACAATCAGCTGGAATCTGGAAAATTATTATAATAATGAACTCAGTTACATAGTAAACATTAATATGCTCTCCTCAAGGACTCCACCAGACTCCATCGACGGAAATAATTATTTGTATCTTTCTTTGTTTGACTCAATTTGAACTCGACGTCGAAAAAACGTCCTTGTTTCAACAACCACCATCTCTGGTTTGGTTGAACAAAATGCAATAATGAATGAGTTGGATGCAGAAATGAATTGTAATTGTATTCCTCAAAGCTACCAGACTCTATTGACAAAACCAGACATGTTACTTGCCGATTATTGCAAAAACACTTCATTCAAACTCTGGAGAAACAAAGAAACTAATCAACACCGTGAGATATGAAAATGAAATGTTATGCACTCTTTGCAAAGCCACCAGACTCCACTAACAGAACCAGTCATTTGAAGTTCTACGACAGAAACAGAAAGCCATCCAAATTGTACCTTTTTAGTATTTACACTGATCCAACAACCAGCTACTTTGGTATTAACATTGTGACTTGCCTCCAAGCTGCTTTGTCCTGTCTGCTAACCCTTAATTCTGGCGAGACACACAAAGAAAGTCAAACTTGATTCTTGGTATTTGGAAAGCAGTCTATTGCTTATTTTTTCTGTATTTTTCCCGCGCTTAAAAATCCTTTTATGTGCATGCTTGTACCGTTTGGAAAAAGGGTATACAATCTCTTGACTCCTCACATTTCATTGTTCCTTCTCCTTCCACCGTTCCCCCCTCTCCCTCCATCCCTCCCTTCTTTCTCTCTCCAGCTCTTTGAAGCCAGAGGCGAAGGGACGCGGGATTTTCTGCCTTTTTAAGGATTCAAACGAAGTCTCTGGGTTTGGAGATGACATGAAAGTCTGCCAGACAACGGGCCCACCTGGGGATCTCTGCTTCACAAAGCCTCTTTTCTTTATCTGCAGTCGGTTGCAGGGGCCCCTCGTGGATATGCACAGGGTCCCACAACATAACAAACACATGCCTCAGGCTCCTGTATCACTAATTGATACTTTCTCACTGGTACATGGGTTAATGATTACAAATGAGCCTGACTCAGCATAGTAAAGGGAATAGGGGTTTTGTTTGCTTACTGTTCGTCTTTTTGCGAATGCTTGCAGGGGGAAACCTATACATGATTAAGCAGCTGTGCTCATCAGTGATACCTTTTTAAAATAGTATTCTGTGACAGACAGACGCCCATGGCCCTAAGGAGTTTCCTCCACTAATATAAGTAGCCATGACCTGCAACACTTGAGTCAGTGATGTGTGAAATCTGACCATAAGCTATAATCAATATGTAGTTAATAGTAAAAATAGATTTTCTAGCAAAGTCCTGAGCTATATAGAGATACCGTAACACATACATACAATCTCTAAATTGATAATAACGAGAACACAGGCATTCAAAAGTATCAGAAAATTGGATCAAAATCAACCTATTGGTGTGCCTGCAGGGTGGGACCATTATGGAGAAATAATTTTCAAAAAGTTTGATCAAATACCTCGATATCGATATTGCAACAAAGTCGTATTGTTGACTAGGATTAACAAAATATCATCTGCATAACATGTTTGATTATCATCAGTGATGGGGATACAATGATGTTAAGGCAATTATGAGTCAGTTAAAAAGAAAACTACGTCCAGAAAACGAAATGACTTTGATGTGATGCAGCTTTTGAAACCAGGAAAACACACATGCAATATCACAGAATCAATACATTGCTCCGCTCTAATGCATCTTAACATAGTCAGTGTGTAGTTGGAAGTATTTATAACTTCACTCGAAACTATAATGTTCATTTTGCTGCTGCTTTTGCTTGAGATACAACTTTTTAGTTCTTCGCACAGAAGTATACAAACATAAGATTTACCATGGGTTAATTACAGCAGTTGGCCAACTTTATAACCCCCCCGCCCCCCCCCCCGTGTCAACAAGTGCTCCGGTCCCAGCTGTGTGCGTCACTTTTTAGTGTCCCCGTTTCCTTTGTGCTTTGATCTTCTTGTAGCGTTTTGTTTACGCAGCGCTTTCAGTAAATGATGCGCTTGTTTCCTGAAGTTGGCGAAGAAGATGTTTCTTCATTCGCATGTGTTTTGAAAAACTGCAGAGCGTTTCTCCTTATCGAAATGTTTTGATTGAAGATTGAACTTATTGTCATTACGTAGTACAGGTACTGTGTAACGAAACCTCTGCATTTGACCCATCCTAGTGTTAGGAGCAGTGGGCTGCCATTATGTACGGCGCCCGGGGAGCAGTGTAGGGAACGCTGCCTTGCTCAGGGACACCTCGGTAGCACTTGGTCTTTCTGGCACTTGAACTGGTGACTTTCCAGTTGCCAAGCCAAGTCCCTATGGACTTCGCCACCACCCCCAGAAAGTTGTAGTTTCTGGAAAAGTTAAAAGATGGCAAACCCCCCATGGCGCGTTTGCACCTTTCGGCCACCGTAGTTATTTCATATGGACTATTCATCTATTCAAATACCAGAAACCATAGCATATTCTACATGCAGTATATCGTTATCAAGATATGAAGTTACTTGTTTCAGTGTAAAGAAATGTGGCCACATCGATCAGCCAAAGCACTCAACTTTACAATCTCCTCTCTCTTTACACTATCATTGGCTTCTTGATGAAAATTCCTCTCGCCCTTTACAGTCTATATATCTTCGCTTAATCACTCGAATGAAGAATCACATGTCCACATCCAGCCAATCCATATCTAATTCCCCTCCCCGTGATGAATCGTGTCTGTTGGACCGGCAAAAAGGGCCCTCAAACCGGTCAGGTGGCTCTCGATGAGGATCCCCCGTATCGCAGAGGTTAATAACTTTCCACATGATTACCCACAACCCCCAGGATTAAAAGGTCCGGTGGAGCAGTTCCCACATAGCAAATAATAATCGCTATTTCACCGCAGTGTCCTCGGGTGAAAGGCCACCACGCTATCTCATCTCTCCCACAGCGAGGAAGGAAGCTCGAGGACCCTAACACCTACGGAGAGTGTTATTCATCTCTTTTCATGCCTGCACTTTTTTTCCTATTGAGCCCCACTCCTCTCCTCTCTGACACCAAATCATTTTAATGAATGCAACCTTTCTTTCCCCTTTTCTACGAGCCGTGCTCTCATCCTGATGTTGATGGTGTCAGTGGGCGCAGTGCTTCATGCTGAGTAGGGTTACGTCACCTTGTCATAGCCAGGGGATGCTGTTGTTGGATTACATTTTTATCTCATTCTTGCACACAGAAGTAGTTATCCACCACCCCGAACACTTCCTTACATGAACACTTCCTGTCTGTCAGTCTGTTATAGCACTCAATAGTGCCCCACAACTCCCAGGAAAACCGTTTGATCCCAACCACCAGACTCAGGGACAGTTTCATCCCACAGGCCATAAGACTGTTAAACACCTGACGTTTTGAAAGATCATCCATAACATCTGTTTGCAACTTATATATATCAATATTCCAACTACTTACTATTTCTATTTACTTCCACTTGTATCTGTGTTATTGTGTTGCACTGTTAGAGAAGCCTGAGACCTGATATTTTCATTCTCATAACTACACTGTAGCTATGTACGAATGACAATGAAAGGGGTGAAGTGTCTCAGGGACACAACGACATGCTGACTGCAGTGGGGTTTGAACCTGTGCCCCCCTGATCCGAACACCAACGCACAACCCACTGCACCACACGCCTCCCATAGATGGCATAAGAGTGAGAACTTTTGAATGTTGTTTTCACGACCCAAAAAGTGTGCTCTGTTCTCAACCCAAGTTTCCTATCATGCACCGTAACCTCACACCAGGGTTTGTCTGATATCTTCCCGAGAAGCATTTCTGTTATTTGTCATGCGTGTCCCTACAAAGGTCCAGCAAAACAAGCATTCAGTGCGACCCCCCTCAAGCACCTACAAGGCAGAACTTCTTTAGCTATCAAAACTGACCCAATACCAACACCATTCCTTATGTGTTGTCCCAAAATGTGCCAAATAATGTCATCCAATTGCCATCTTTGAACTTTTCCAGAAACTACGACTTTCAAACACCATTAGAAAACTGGTTCAAATTGATTTATGTTTGCCTTGCTATGCGCCAAAGGGGCTGAATCGGTATTTTTAATATGGGATTTCAACAGATTTCGGATGCAGTTAGATATATCGTTCAGGGTGCTGTTCGTGTATCGCTTGATAGAAACACAGTCCTCTAATAAGCCCAGTGTGAGTGCAGTCCCTACGCCTCAAACCAATTCTTCTAAGATCTGCTTTTTGCCTTGGCACAAGAAAATATGATGCAACTTTAAGGGGATCCGAACGCTGTGTGTGACTGTGTGTGTGTACTGTATGCTCGGGTCTGCACATATTGGAATGAGTGTGTGTGTTTGTGTGGATTCATCTGTTTGATCTTCAGTGTTAGAAGACAAAGAAGCTTGGTACAGTAGCAGCCCACGGGACGCAGCAGAAAATAGATGGCATTCATACGCTCTGTTCCACCAACACCACCACCACCACCCTTCAACTCCCAGCACCCCCCTCACAATCCCCCTACACAAACATCACCACCACTTACTTCCTCACTGACACACACACACACACACACACACACACACACACACACACACACACACACACACACACACACACACACACACACACACACACACACACACACACACACACACACACACACACACACACACTCCCACTCCCCCTTTTCTCTCTGTCTCATTATATCATGTGGGCATGATCCAAAATAAAACAGTGAATAACGGCTGTTTTTGAAAAGCAGGCACATATTCGTGTGTGTGTGTGTGTGTGTGTGTGTGTGTGTGTGTGTGTGTGTGTGTGTGTGTGTGTGTGTGTGTGTGTGTGTGTGTGTGTGTGTGTGTGTGTGAGGATGTTCTCAGGCAGATATGAACGTGGTTTCTTAAAAGAGCCCAGCTGGGACGAGTGAGCCGCTCTCTCATCCTTACATCACTTCAGATGACTTCATCAGGCCAACCTGAACACATTCAAGCAGCTTTTTTCTGCTGACACACACACACACACACACACACACACACACACACACACACACACACACACACACACACACACACACACACACACACACACACCTCTGTATGCTGTAATGAGCTGTCCAAAACATTAAAAACACTCACGGAGGTTTGTGGCCCTGGAAACAAAGTGCTGTGAATGCATCCCGAGGGCCTCCTCCCCGCGATACGGCTCACCTGGACACCCGCCCTGCAGCACACTGGCCACGGCCCTGCAGAGAGAAGGGGGGGGGGGGGGGACGGACGGACATGAGAAGCTGTAAATAACATCCTTAATTGAAACTGCTGCACAGAATCGTTTTCATTACGTCATTGAGCGCCAGGCTTGGGGAGTAACAAATTACATGTAATGGGATTAAGCAGGATATGAATCACATTGTCCTGTTGTCTTACATAATATACATGTACGACATCTTATTGTTATTTATTTTCTCTTTTATTGATTTGCATTTCATTTCATATTGAGGTAACGGAAAGTTGCATTACTTTTATATTTTGATACTAAGTTACTGATTACATTCTTAAAGCAACCCTCCCATCCCTGTTTAGCGAACACTGAACACTTCAATATTGCAGACATGTCGCTTTTTCAGAGGTTTCTTCAATTTGTCCATGTTAATTGTGGGGTTTCTTTGGTAGTAGGGTTAATGACAGATTCTGTACACACTGTAAAACCCACTGAGATGTGTATAACGTGTGATATGGGTTATATAAATAATGTTTGATTGATAAAATGTGACTACCTGAGCAATTTTGGGTTGAGTATCCTTCTTAAGGACACTTCAACGTGTTGACTGAGGAGATTGGTTGACTCCCAGAGGACAGATGCTGTACTCACTGTAAAGCCACCTGAGACTTGTCATTTGTGGTATCAGGCTTTGAATAACATTTGATTGATAAACAGGAGCGATGTTGGTGGTTAAGTATCTTGCTTAAGGATACTTCATCTGGAGGGGAAGGGTATCGAACCACCGAGCCTTTGATTATAGACTCCCATTCACCCCCCAGAGTCACAACCAACCCATTGCATTGAATCTGTAAGGTGCAGCCAATTGGAAATGCATGGGATTACCTGATGAAAGTGTGCTGTTTCTGCTGCACCTGCCTATTCCACTATGAAGGTGTGTGAACGCATTGTATTTCCTTCATTATACACAATGGAGTGCAAATGCTGCCTTATTCTAGTGAAATGCACCCGCCCCCGCCTGAAGGGGAGAGTAGCTGCACGTAATGTTGTGCCATACACCACAAAGGATGGATGGAGTGGACAGAGCATGCAGCACTTTGTCTCCCATAGAGAAGAGTTGCTCTGGTTGCCAAGAAACCAGAGCCTGTGTGAAACATAATATGCCTAATGCATTACAAGCAGGACCATTGATTCCATATATATAAATATATTTGTGTTGTGCACAGATGAAGAAAAGAGCGCTTCACATCAGTGCGTGCGTAGGCTACTACTGCGAGTCCTTTTGTAAACAAGCGCACTGAGGAGACGGTGAGAGAAAAAGGGAAGGAATGATAGAGGGGGGAGACTCACCTGGACATGTTCTCTCTCTGAGGCCTGTGCGCCTTTTCCAGCCCCAGTTTGGTGAAAATCCCCACAAGAGCCATGATGGCCACTACTCCACATATGATGTAAACGATTAAGTTCGTCTTGTCTTTGGTGGTGTCGATCAACTTGTTGATCTTTTTGTAGGGAGTCTGTCCGGTCTTCATCCACATCGGAGTGTCGTAATTCTTACAGGTGCTCTGGTCCAGCCGCGAGTGTTTGTAGGAGCAGCAGAAGCGGAAGCCACAGGTGCCGCAGCAGAACAAGTAGTTGCCCGTTTTGCAGATAAACGGCGGGTCCCACTGGCCCATCACGTCGTAGTAACCCCGGCACCTGTCCTCCGTGTGCGGGGTCTCCTCGGACACGCTCTCCTCCTCCCTTGAGCCGTTGGAGGTGGTGATCATGACGAATCCTCCGAGCAGTCCCGGCTCCCCGTCAGCCTTGCACACCAGAGCCATAAGTTTGAGCAACAAGAAGCCGAGGAGAAAGTATTTCCCTCTCATGGTGCCCTCTCCTCCGTTCAACTTCAAACGAAAAGACTTGGAGAGAGGAAAAGGGGCGCACGGTCATGATACGCTAGAAAAAAGTCCAGAAACACACATCCAAATAGCGACGCACCGTCATCCGCGCCGATCAACATCTTTATGCATCCAAAAGAAACGCGCAAAATGAAAAACAACCTCCGCGGAAATGTATTTATCTCTCCATCAGTCTCAGAAACGCACTTGCAGGCTCAGATTTTTCAGGAGTGCATCACTTTACATATCCATCGGTGCGCTCTTACGCACAGGAGTAGGCAGAGACACAAGCTGCACCGACGCTGAGAGCGCAGTGAGAGAAGAGAAGAGGCGAGGGTGGGAGAGCCTGGTGCGCAAAAGGAGAGGAGGAGGACGCATGGGGAGGGAGTGAGACTGCGAGGGATGAGGAAGAGAGAGAGCATTTTCTTTTTTGTGAAGTATTACAATAAAATCCCCGGAATACACGCATCACTGTCCGGTTTTGTCGTCGAGGAAAATGCGTGGGAGCGCCCCCCCCCCCCCACTTTATTCATTCTCTGTCGTAGGCTGCCATTGTTTTTGAAATCCTTAAATAACAATAATGTGCCACAATAGGCAGTGTCTGGCAGAGCTTCTTAAGCAGGGGATACATTTGGAAAAATAGCCCCTGAACAAAGAAGTGGCCCAGCAGGAAGCAATGCCCACAGGATCCCTGGGGACCTTCTAAGAAACAGAAAGGGTTCTTAAGAAGTGGTGCTCATGAGAATCAGCTCCTTGGTTCAAATGTATCACAACCAAAACACACAGAAGACTTAAATCCTCATGGACATAAAGCTTAAACAGAGAAAGCCTCAATCTTAAATTCTGTCTGATTGGAAAATGTCCCATACTGAATACAAATAAATGGTATCAGAGTCATTGCAATAGTTTATTTTATTTCACATTTTTCAAGTGCAGTTGCTTTCTTTGTTGTCCAACAGGTGCATTGTGATAAAAGAGATCCTGAAAAGAGGTGCTTTAGCTGAGATGGATATAATAGAAATATTTGTTGGCAAACATTTACATTTTTGAAAAAACAAACGTGTAGGTAAGTGGCCGGTTTTTAATTTAAAGGTCCCATGTCATGCTTCTCCAGTTATTACTCGTCCCCTTGTGTGTTATGAAGGCATGTAAACGGTCTTCAGAGTCACAAACCCTCAAAGTACATCCTGTAACGAGTAAAACTCAACACAGAAAATACCTGTCTATGCTGCCCCAGAACGCCTCGTTGGACATTTCTCTTTTTCTTCCTGGGTACAGTGACGTGCCCATGCCCAAATGGACCCATTGGTCCAAACGGACCAATCCGTGTAAATGGACCAATCCTGGACTTCCTCACACACTCAACCTTCTCTCAGCTGCAGCTCCACAGATTTCTCCTCCCTGAGACGGCGGGAGGTGGCGAGGCTGTGAGTCTGTTTGTGAGCACACACACAGACGCAGCCAGGCTGCCGGTGTGTGTGTGTTTGGGCTGGTTTCGGGCTGGGTTTCGCTGTGTCTCGCTGTCTCGCAGACAGCCACTGGGCTCACAGGGAGCTACTCTACTATACAGAGATGCTGTATGAGAAACCAATGTGATTTTGGAAAATTGCACAATATAAATCTATTCAAGTAGACCTCAACAATGGAATTATGATCAGAAGAAATGGCCAGGACACGGGACCCTTAATGGTTAAAAAGCAAACCTCTAAAGCACGTCTAATGGTTTTTGAGCCTACTGGAGTCATTAAAGGTGGACTTTTCTTTCATTTGAACATTTTATTTAACATTAAAGCTACCAGATGAGAAGTTTCTTCAGATAAAAAGAGAGTGGGGGGATCAGGCTGAATTGTATTAAATACCTCTGTCCATTGTGCTGAAAGCCCCCTGTCTCTGCCATGGTACCTCCATTTTGTCAACTTTTTCAGGCTTGGGGGGATTTTTTAACAAGAGGTGCACATTTTTGGACTATTGCCATCTAAATTGCTCCAACACCTGAAGAGAATTAGATAAAAGCAGTATTCATACTTTAAAAAAACGTTATATTAGCGTTGTAGTCTGTACCTGTTTGTTTTTCTCTGTGTTGTAATGTAGGGAAGTACATTTACGTAGTGTAATTAAGTTCTATTTTGGGGTAGTATTTTTATTAAATGCTACTTTATACTTCTACTTCACATTTGGAAAGCGAATGTTGTACTTTTTACTCCATTACATTTATTTGACAAAAACAGTTACTTATTTGTTTACAGATTCAGATTATTAGCTAAAACCAAATCTAAATAAACTAATAAATACATTTTAATATATAATTACAGGTTTATATATCCAGCAGCAGTATATAAAGTTATTAAAAGTAGCTCCACATTTAACAGCTGTGACACTTTAATGCATCAGTAAAAATAATCCAGTTATTTCATACTGTATAGTTCTTAAATGGGGTGATTATGACTTTAAGTACATTTTGATGAGAATGGTTTTGCACTTTTACATAAGTAAGATTTTAAATGCAGGACTTTAACTTGTAACAGAGTATTTTTACACTGTAATATTTCTAATTTGACCAAAGTACCAGATTTGAGTACAGTGTGCAGCCACGAGGGGGAAAGCCACACACACTCAGGATGGAACAGGCATTGTCGTCGATCCCCGATAGATTCATAATCACAACAGAGCGGCACAGACAGCTGGATAACACCCGACAAATCTCCTCGGAAGTTCCCTGATAAGTCACAAATAAGTTTCTTGGGACTTTTCTTCAACATGGCGGACAGTGAGGATATCTTTCTGAGAGCTAAACATCGGACTTTCAGCGGACTAACTGAAGGTAGCTTCTTTAGCAACCGGGTAGCTACCTCACAAGCTAATGAGCTACTAATGCTCTCTCTGAGTGTAACACAAGTTGTTGTCTGTAGGTAAATGATCGTACAGAGCACACATAAATCACTGTACAACTTGTGTGTAGCATAGTGTATTTGTAATGAACAATGCTGTGTTTCAGAAGCGTTAATGAATTAATGCAGAACAGCTGTGCTCCATTGTTGTTGTTGTTGTTGTTGTTGTTAGGTATTGTGGCTAAATGTCGGTTGTAATTTCCTGTCAGTGAGTTTAAAGAGCCTTTTGTCCACTAACGTAACTTTGAACCATGTTGGTCTCTGATGAGGAATCATGTTGCGACTTTTTTGCATTTTTGAAAAGGAGCTCTCGTATGACTTTACATTATTGTCACTGCCCCCTCGTATTAGTACACGTCTCAGGTAGTACTAGGTCTCATATATATATATATATATATATATAAAAATACAAGATATATATATATATATATATATATATATCTTGTATTTTTCTACCTTATAGTTCTTCTTCTACAGTTACCTCTCAGAGGGAAATGTATAGGCTACTTTTTACTTCACTTCATTTATTTTTGAACTAAACTTGCTTTACATATTCCGATGAATAATTCAAACATAAAATCAATTTAACATTGTGTATTATTTTAGATTAAACCATCCAGCAAACATTGGTGGGAAGTAACTAAGTACATTTCCAACTTGCAGGCACTTTTATTTACTGAGTTTCTATTTTCAACATTTTGAAAGTAAATATAAAAGTCCTTGGCTTGTTTTTAATGCAACTAATAAATGATGATTTATTATTCGAGATTAAGCTACCAAGATGTTAAAGAGTTCCTTCTTTACCATAAGCAGCAAAAAGTGACTAACACATGAATGCTGTAAGAATTAATCCGGTAAGAAATTAGCCATTCTGCATTATGAGTATTACCTTTAATACTGTGATATTCTTTCAAATACTTTTTTTAAATGAATGTTTCTCACAATAATGCATCAATAATTAAAAATACACCAATATAATATATTAAGGATTCTGAAATTGCATATTTAAAAAATATTTGTACTTTTAAAATGCAGGACTACTTCTATTCTGTGGAATTAGTATTAGGGATGTCCCGATCACCTTTTTTTGCTCCCGATCCGATCTTTATGCAATGCATTAAGAGAAAAAAAAGCATTCAAGTTGTCCCTTAAGGTTATTTTTTTATTTAAATTGGATATTCTATCCAACATGGATATAGCTTCTTTCTTTCACAGCAGCATTGGATCAGTTCAGTTGTGCAGCATTGGATCAAAACAAAATAAAGCTTATCAGTACTCGTTAGCTTACTGCTACAATTAGACACTGCGCCCACTCTGTTGCCAGATTTGAGAGAAATAAGCAACCATGTCTATGAAAACAAGCCCCAAAGAAGCAACACATACATGATGTTCTGTAATTTGAACCCAAAACTAAGGCCTCAGGATGACTTTAAGACTTGAACATGGTCATTTTTGTTTTGCAACATTGAATACAAAATTATAAAAAAAGTATTTTATAAAAAAAAATAAAAAATCCGATCCCCGATTTTTTTCCTCCTGATTCCGATCTTTTGAAAATCACGTGATCGGCTCCGATCCCCGATCACGTGATCGGATCGGGACATCTCTAATTAGTATTATTACAGAAAAGTGAAAGATTTGACGGCTTGTTCGTTCAAATGTAGGTGAAATGAGTCAGAATGTGACAATAGAGTGTTTCAGTGCTGCAGTCAGGTCATTTAAGGATTAATCCCCGTCACATGCTCAGTTAGTATTCATCCTGAACATTTTCCATCTGTCTGGTTCTTTTGTACTTTTGCAGAAAACCAGCTGGTGTGTTAGTGAACCCGAAGGAAGAAATTGAAATGTTAGTATTTTATTATTTTCTGCAAAAGCAAGCCCCCCGTGTGCTTTCATCTCATTTTGTTTGGAGCGCACAATCGGCCACCTGAGAAATCTGTGCGATTTCGGTTTGAAGTTGGGAGAGAGAGAGAGAGAGAGAGAGAGAGAGAGAGAGAGAGAGAGAGAGAGAGAGAGAGAGAGAGAGAGAGAGAGAGAGAGAGAGAGAGAGAGAGAGAGAGAGAGAGAGAGAGAGAGAGAGAGAGAGAGAGAGAGAGAGAGAGAGAGAGAGAGATTTTTTTTTTCAAACGACTTTTATTCACAAAGCAAATAACCAAACAGACACATTGACACACACTGTTAGTTCAGAAAATGACTGAAAATAAGATCATCATCCTCCACGGAACACAAAGCATTTTTAAGGCACCACATGGCCTCGAATTCTCCCACATTTTTGGTTAAGCAAAAGTAACTGTAGTCCGCTTTCAGTCTTGCTTTTACCGTCCGCTTGAAAATCAAAACTGCATCGGTATCCAATGACTCCGCAACTTTATTCCTCCTGCTGAGGTAGATGGCCATTTCTACCTGCCCCAACAAAAAATACAAAAGCTGACTTTTGCACTTTTGCTTCACTGATTAGTTTTCATTTATTGAAATATTGTACTGACAGTTTCTTTTTTGAATAACTGATTTATCCTTGGGTCTATAAATCAAAATAAATTGTCAAAATAGTCAGAAATGTACATCTCAGTTCTTCTGTCCAACGTGATGTCTTTAAATGTCTTTTTCTGTCAGTCTCAAACCTAAAGACATTTAGCTAAATATGATAAAATATCAATGAAAAGGAAATGTCCATATTTAAGATGCTGAAAACAGCTCTTTCTTGGTTCCATTTTTGCATCAAAAAGTACTCAAACAATAATCAATTGTCAAATTCGTTGCCAATTCTATCAATGAACTTTTCGATTATTTAACTAATTGTTGCAGCTGACTCAAGGAGTAACTAGACGCCCATTAGGTCCACACACTTCATCTTTTTCTTTCTAAATCGGAATATTGCAATATTCAATTAGCAGGAAACACAGTATTTGTCAAATATATTGTTAAAATACAATTCTGAATGAAATACCATGGAGCTGCAGAGATAACCCGACCACAAGTCCTGTTCTACAGACCTAATAGATGTGTTTGTTAAAGTTCCTCTTAAAAATCAGACCGTAATTATTTCATATAACTTCCAATGGTAATGAGAGTTTCGATTAAAAAAATGATTAATCAAATAAGTGATCTATTCTTAATTGTTCAGCCTTAGTGTCTACCAATCAAAGGGTCAATCATTCCATCCTGACAAAGTGTCCTTGGGCAAAATACTTTAAAATGTTCTGCACACAAACTGCACTTTTACGAATAATCAATCATCAAGAGTTTCAGATTAATAATGTTTACTTCCAACTGGATCAAAGTGCAGTCACCATGTCAGAGTCTTCTTGGGAAAGATACTTAGCCCTGAATCACTCCAATAGGGAAGTCTACGGTATTGACGTGTACGTGAGTCTTTTTGGACAAAAGCATCGGCTCAATGATATAACCCTATTTGAACGTGTCTACTTGTGCACACACATACGTTCCCGTGTGATTTAGAATTTTACCGCTGTGTGTTTTTTAAAGTAGGTTTTTCAATATACACTTGAGTTAAGAGACACTGCAAGAGTTCTAAGATATGCTAATGAGAGATTTCGTTCTGGTCTCCATTCTCCGAAGACGTAAAGATTGACAAACTTCTAAGAGGAAGGCGGAAAGTCTCCTCTATAGTGGCTGTTTCTGCATTTCAAATGAGATTTCAGCA